>NW_026866979.1:0-29836 GCF_026571515.1 Ruditapes philippinarum | reverse complement strand
AAAAGCTGTCCTTAGAAAATTAACTCGTGGAATATTATCCACAGAACGGACAGGTACAATGCGTTTTCGTCGGAGGTTTAAAAGATAGGGGAATTATTCCCCTATCTCTCTAGTATTAATATGTATCTCTCTGCATGTAAATTTGTTACTGAAAAAGTGGCTTCAGGTCGACCCCCGGAAAAAGGACATCTGGAATTTCCTTTTTTATTCTGGAACGCATTACTAGTAAACACTTTGAAACACTTTTAAAACTTAAAACAGCAATATTTCCTGAGGGCTTATAAACTACATTTTCTGCATCTGAAACAAGGCAATATATCCTGTATGTGGTCTTAAAAAAAAGAATTTGAAATTGGATTGCTGCACTCCCTTGTTATTCTTCGCCTTCATATTTTACGATTTTGATCTGAGGAATCCCTGACATTTAGGAGGAATCCCTGAATTAAATCTCAGGGATTCCAATGGTATCCCTTGTAAAAACAGTTAGTGTCGAACCCTGCAATGTCAATACGAGGGAAAAAGGGCACATGCAGAAAAAGAAAGGTCATTGTACGTACTTAGGAATTTAATGAATGAAAGTCCCTTTTTTGTTTCAAATAACAGGTCAACATGAAATCACCCGATCACGATTATACTAACCATTACACAACGATACTGTCCGCCTTATTCCTCCACTTTTTGAAATTTTAATGCGTCATTTATCTGTTGCTGACAGGATTGTTCTGAATGAAATGAACTTGTTGTTTTAGATTAATGTAGCACAATGCGCTCAAAAGTGATTTTTATAAAGACAGTGTTTTGGCTATGTCCACATTTTCGTAAAGCAACAGCTCCTACGAAACCACTTGATGGGTTTTGACCAAATATGCAGACATGATTCTTAGATCGTCATAAAAAGTGGTATAAACTGTTTCAGTCTGGTGCATAAGTATTTTGCAAATGATAAAAATAGACTTCAAATATGATCATTAAAAAACTTGTTCTTAGACACAGTAATACCTCGATCGTAGATATGTGACATGTAACATCGCCTTGTGGTCATTAACAAAGGATATATAAATCATGCTCATTGGATGAAAAAATATTTATTTGCCTCCCATAAGGGTTCACCTAAGGCCACAGAAAATTAATTTTTAGACTCTCATCCTCTCGCCCGTATCAAAATCTTTCCGCTCCAAAATAATTTATTTTCATAAAAAAAAATTGTTCATTTCGCAGACGTCTGTAGGCGAAAATTCGTCCAAAAATCGTGGTCGAATATTTGCGGGACGAACGCATAAAAATCAGACTGAGGTTTACAGCGTCTAGTGATCAAGATTTTAAATACGTTCGTTTTCGATCAGTAAAATTGTCAAAATGTTCGTCATATGTGAAATATATGATGCAGTAAACAAGAAAACTGTTTGTGATTGGTTTGGGTTTAGTTTTGATCAAAATCTGGGTGGAAATGATGCGACGTTCATCAATATATTTGAAAAATTTTGCTTTGTTTATTCATACATTTCTGTTTTTTCAGGTCTTAAAAGTGATGGATAAAATAAATTATAAATTGCACCCACCCGCCCCAATTATTTCTTGAAACCTGGATGAGAGTCTAAACATTAATTTTCTATGGCCTAACTTAAATAGTTAGTGTACACATAAACCATTTAAGTCATCATTTGTGCAACTATAATTCCATAAGCTTACATATTTGGCATGAAGCCATACATGCCATAATTTTTGGGCAGCTTTCCGGGACACTTTTCATCGCGGCAATAATGGATGTGTAGGCAATTGTGGGGTGGGTGTCAATCGTATAACGTTTTTAAATTAGGACGACTTTCCCCTGAATTTTAATGATAAACAGTTAACTTACCAGTTTTATAAGTAGTCTTTTAGGTCGACATATTTATCATTTTATAGTATTTCTTTATTTCATTTATTATTCCCTAAAAGCAAGTAAGTTGTAAGTTATAAACCCGCTGAATGGGCGCAGCCATGTTGTTCACCTGTTATATCTTAAAGTCGTGATAATTACTACATGTCACGTAATGCAATTCTTCCAGTCATAAAAACAAACACAGCAAGGTGATTTATTTGACACCTTTTATTTTTTATTTGATAGATATATTTACATTGTTTGTAATAATTAGAGTTTCGGCAAGTTAGCGATTGATCTAAAAATTAATGATTATCGGGGATTAACGATAATTGTTAAGGGCCGTAAACCATTAATTAACCCGACCATTAAACGCTGCCGAATTCAAAAGAGAATGTTAATTGCCGATGCATGAAGAAAGCTATTGCTGAGGGGAATCGACAGTCGATAATTGGGGGGGCTGTATATTGTAAACTTGTGTCAACGTTCCTGTGTATTATGTGTAACAGGTCAAAATATGTTTTACGATCGAGAGGTGAAATGAGCGAGATTTGATTTATGAAAATTTTGCAAAATATCATGATTTTTTTTCCGGGATCAAATCGATGCCCGGGACATCTCCGGGACAGACATCCGATTTCCGGGACAATCCCGGGCATCCGGGACGTTATGGCATGTATGATGAAGCACTGCTTAGTGGACATCTATAAATGTTATGTATATCATGCCCCTGGGGCAAAAATATCCCACCCTTATGAACTATACAGCAATGGTTGTTGTAGTGTTGGTAGTTTTACCTCAAATCAAAGAACAATTCAGCCATCGCATCGTTCCTGGAAAGGCCTTTAAGCAGTTTTCTGGTAGTAGTTGCTATTACTTTCGCAAGGATCTGATAACTTTTGAATAACCATCGAAATGGTTTTATGATCAATCACAAAGAAAGTGATCTGCGCAGTCAGGGAATCGTTCCCGGCTAGCCTGATTCACAGTCTTTATAGCAATTGCTCAAGTGGTTCCGGTCCTTTGAACGGAACGCCGCCTGTGTTAAAAAAGAAACAAATTGTTAAATGACATCTTAACGCAAAAAAGTGTTTCATTAAACTCTACAGAAACTAGTATTTTTATGCCCCCGCCATATAATGGCTGGGGCATATAGTGTTACCCTGTTCCGTCATTCTGTCATTCCGTCATTCCGTCATCATCAGTTTCCGTTCATTATCTTTATAACGGTTGCACACATTCAACTCAAATTTGGCATATGGATATGTCATGAGAAAATACACGTCAAGTGCGAATTTGGTCATGATTCGATGATTCTTGGCAGAGTTATGCCCCTTTTACTTTGAAAATAATATGAAATTTTCAGTGTCCGTTCATTATCTCCCTAACAATATTACACATTCAACTCTCAATTGACATATGGATATGTCAAAGGAATGCGCAGGTCAAGTTTGAATTTGGTCATGGTTCTATGATTTTTGGCAGAGTTATGCCCCTTTCGCTTTGAAAGTAATATGAAATTTTCAGTTTCCGTTCATTATCTCCCCAACAGTTGTACATATTCAACAACAAATTAAAGATATGGATATGTCATAAGAATGCATTGGTCAAGTTCGAATTTGGTCATGGTTTGATGATGGAGTTATCCCTCTTGAACTTAGAAAAAAAAATCAGAAATTTTAAGTTTCCGTTCATTATCTCCCCAATGGTTGTACACATTCAACTCAAATCTAACATATAGATACATCTTAGGAATAAGCAGTTCAAGTTTGAATTTGGTCATGGTTCAATGATTTTAGACAAAATTATCTTTCTTGAATGTTGGAAAAATTTTGAATTTTCAGTTTCAGCACTCGTACTTTTGTGGTAATGTATGTACCCATTATTTTGGCTAGAAATATTCATCATATGTAATTTACAAAAGGTTAACACTGAATAGTTTCAGTGCCTTGAACTTTGTATAAAAATAGTTTGTGTTAACATTGAATAGTTTTAAGGGCTTTGATCTTAAAATGAAAAAAATAATTTGTGCAAACGACTAAATATTATAACATCTGAAATTTTGGTTGCATGCAGGGGCATCTGTGGCATGATGACACATTTTTAGTTTTTTAATTGTTTCCGTCTACTGAATGAGATGGCCGCCTGTAATATAGAAAAACCTTTAAAGCAACACGCCTCCAGGCCTTGTGTTCACTAAGGAAAGTTAAAAAGTTAATATTAATCTATGAAGAAATTATTAAAGTTTTTAGATTTGATCCTGATCCTTAAATCTTTGTGAACACGGGGCTAGAAGATAAGAGAAGAAAATACTGTCTTGCTAATATATTAAAATGACACTTCAAAATGATCACAGTTTAACATTATTGCCCAGAAAACAATTAGTTAGCTTTTCTGCCAAACGGGATATACCTTTATTTATTGATCTACGGAATTCATTCATCTTGGTTACTTTTTAGTACCAGGACAATATCGCGGCTTGTGACCCGAAACACACGGAATTCGAGATCATATCAAACATAGAGGGAAACAAACAAAATGCTTTCGTTTTGATATTTGTAGTATTTTGTTTCACTCAGAATTATAATTGATTAATTATATCATATAGATTTAAACTTTAAGTATGACTAGAGACTTCTCTTGAAGGAACATTGATATAGTACTACACCGAGCATACCAGATCCCAGGATTTTTCGGAACCACTGCTGTGACACGTCAAAATGTTGAATGAATCCACTTTTCTATTTATATTGGCTAGTCTAGGGGTGTAACAATACGGCAAAAACCGTATTGCAATATATTTCCATTTTGCTGAAGTGTATTGCAATATATTGCAATGCATATTGTCGTGTATATGTTTTGGTGTAAAGATGGAGTAACATTATATATTATTATTATATTATTATATTTTTAGTAGAAACTTAATAGAAATGTAAGGAATAAATAGAATGTAAAGTGTCACAAAATTTGATAAACAAAACTAGTCGCGTGTGACCTTTCACATCTGAGCCGCTTATGTAAATTATGCGGCCCCTTATTGACTTTTAAGTGTACTAGTTGTCGGATACTTTTATCTTACCTTGGCGCCAATAAAATTCACCAATTAAAGATTTTATGTGAAATTTGTACAAAATTAGAAGGCAATGAATTGAAAATTATGATTTTTATGAAATACCGGTTTTCCAAAAATCGTACTGCAGTACGAAATTTATTTTTTCATATTTTTCCATATATCGGTAAACCGGTAAACCGTTACACCCTAACTGGTAACGCAGTAGATAATGCAAAGAAGAAACACAATATATTGACGCTTTTGTCAACATTCTTTCTTCAATTAGGATGTCAGTAATAATAGATTTACAAATTAAACCTAACCAGACTAGTATTATTTACCTTTTACTTTATTTTTTTTTTTTCATTTTATCATCTGGAGACGAGGGGCTTTAAACAAGATCTACTCGTTAATTATTTAGAAACTCTACTGCAATGATCCTTAGATAGATTTCTGTAAACTATGATCACAGTTTCGGTCTGTTGATCAATACCCTTGCAGAAATTACTAGTAATTAACCAGGAATTTACAAGGAATTTACTGGGAACTCCAAGGAATAATTACTGCGATAATTCCTAGGAAATGCAAGGAAATCTGAGGAATTCCTAGTTACTGGCTGGCGGTAATTGGAACGACTGAAAAAAACTGGTAATAACTAGAAAAAAATGTGAAACCTGAGGAATGCCTAAGATGACTTGTACTGGAAAATCCTTATTACTCAGAACGACCTGCCCACGGTATTTGGGACATTTTTCTAGTCAATCCCAGGCATTTCAATGCAATTCAAAGACATATGATATAACAGTAATTCCTGATATTTTTTATTATTTTAGGAATGACTAAGAATGACCTGCCCACGGTATTTGGAACGTTTTTGTGTCGCCTTAAAAGGTACTTTTGTCGGCGGTCGGTGTCCCCTAAAGCTTGTCCGGAGCATAACTCAGTCACTATAAGTCTGATTGACTTCAAACTTGGTATGCATGCTTCTTTCAATAACCCGAAGTGCAGTGCACAAGGACCAGTACTCTGCAGTTCTTAATTTTTGAGTTATTGCCCTTTGTTAATTTTCATACTTTAATTTTGTCCGGGCCATTTCTCTTCAACTATAAAAGCTATGGACTCGAAACTTCATAGGATGATAGATCTCATTAAGAAGAAGTGCAGTGCACAAGAACTGGTACTCTGCATTTCCTAATTTTTGAGTTATTGCCCTTTGTTAATTTTCATACTTTATTTTTGTCCGGGCCATTTCTCCCAATGTATAAAAGCCATGGACTTAAAATCCATAGGATGATAGATCTCATTGAGAAGAAGTGCAGTGCACAAGAACCAGTACTCTGCATTTTTTATTTTTTGAGTTATTGCCCTTTGTTAATTTTCATACTTTATTTTTGTCATGGTCATTTCTCCTAAAGTATAAAAGCTATGGACTTGAAACTTCATAGGATGATAGATCTCATTAAGAAGAAGTGCAGTGCACAAGAACTGATACTCTGCATTTCTTATTTTTTGAGTTATTGCCCTTTGTTAATTTTCATACTTAATTTTTGTCCTGGTTATTTCTCCTCAAGTATGAAAGCTATGGACATGAAACTTCATAGGATGATAGATCTCATTAAGAAAAAGTGCAGTGTACAAGAACCGGTACTCTGCACTTCTTATTTGTGAGTTATCACCCTTTATTAATTTTCATACTTTATTTTTGTCCAGGCTTTTTCTCATAAATTATAAAAGATATGGACTTGAAACTTCATAGAATGATAGATCTTATTGATAAGAAGTGCAGTGCACAGAAACTGCTTCTCTGCACTTATTATATTTTGAGATATTGCCCTTTGTTAGTTTTCATATTTCATTTTTGTCCTGGCCATTTCTCCTAAACTATATTGTTCACAAGGCGACACATCCGACTCGCGGAATTCTAGTTTCTAGTCATTCCTTGGCATTTCAGAGTACTAGGTCCTGGTATTTCCATGATCTTAGGAATGGCTGGAATTGCCTAGGATTGCATTGTACTGGAAATTCCTAGCAACTGGGTATGACTGGACCACAGCTGAATTACTGTTACTAGGGCCACCAAAGGATCGTTACTATTAAAATCAAATAATCAGTTTTGTAGGACATATCTTTAAAAGTAATTGCTGACAATACAAGATGCCATTGGACACAGGGCAATCACATTACCTCACATAAGCACATTGTACTGATGTGAACTAAAATGTGCGTTTTTAAATTCAGTGAGATGACAAGCAGTTCAACATCAATCATAAGCAAACTATTAAATTTAATAAAAAGCATGTTTACATATGAATCAAAGTATTTTCCTAACAAATAATTGTTTTTGTATTGTTTAGACACACTTCTTTAGTCATATCATTGTAGTTACTAGAATGCAATGAGCTTTGGAAATAACATTTGAATTAAGATTCCTTTTTTACAAAAGACAAAGCATTCAACAGTCAATCAAGTTTTATAAAAATTTAAACAATTTCACAGATAAATTTACAAAAAATTTTGGAGATAAGGAATAGGTTATCAATGGAAACACTACTTTCCTATATAGAAAAGAACCACCAGTGATAATGTACAGATGTAACCTTGTTCAGTGTAGCAATACCACATGACCTTGATGTCATTTTCAGCATCATTTCCAAGACAAATATTGTTCGATTGAAAAGGAAAATAGCCGTAGATATTTTATTTCTGCACTGATTTCTTTGGGATATGCAACATTCTTCGGAGAAAAATATAAGCTTGCCATAGAATAGCGTTTTTCCTTCAGCATATGAGCCGTTTTATCAAACACTTTGTATAACCTTGAAAGTTGCATGTATAGCAGCGGACTTCAGTTGCAAGCTATTTTGTTTTCTTGTGTTATCTGATCTACGCCATGATTTAAAGTCGTGATTACATCAAGCGGGAGTAAGGAAGGCAAAATCTTACTTAAATATGTTTACATTGCAATTATTTATGGCGTAAACCTGAACTTTTTCTTCAATTGACAATTATGGCACCAGTTCCAAGCCAAAAATTTGGACTATAGTTTAAAGCAGTTTTCAGAATTGGTTACAAATGCGAAGAAACATGAATTCCGTTCTTTTTCTATAACAAAGGCTATTCTTATAGAAAAGTATGTTATTTGGGAAACAAATTATGCCTTGCCATTGTAATAACGCAGGCAGAGTCGTTCTTTTAGCAATGGCATCAAATGGTAAAACAATGAAAACAATAATTGGGGGGATGGACTCTCTCGCTAATGTTCTTAAACATACTGTTGCAAAAAATATATAGTTTGTTCCATTTGCTTGTTTTAATTTTGCGTCATTTGTTTGTTTTGCTAAGAATGCCCTAACAGAGTTATGTTTGACTATGATACAAAATAGAAAGAACATCATAACACTCTGCCATCTGATTAATACTCGGGGGCCTAGTGTTTTGATGCTCTTTCTATTACTAGGAATGCCCTAACAGAGTTATGTATGCCAGGTATCCCAACCTTTTGGCTTTTTAAGGATGTTTTCGTGAATTTTCATATAGACATACTCATACATGTCATATGCAAAATCAAAACTGTTCCATAGAGTTTCTTTAAACTTGTCACGTAGTTAGAAAATGTTAACAGAAACATTTAAGCGGAAAAATGGGGTCCTCAATAATATAATATTAAGTATAAAAAATCATATAATTAAAAATATTTGTTAATTGAGCCAAAACTCAATTATTTTAATTGTAATAAATTAATTACTTTGTGAAATTCTTTAATTAATTAAATTAATTGTCAATTAAATTCAATTAAATTCAAATAATCTGAATTCTGTGCACATTAACCATTGATCTGATTTAGGTAAAATGCATACTTTTTCACCTGTATAATGTTTGAAATAGATAATCTTTTAAGAATTAATAATCACCTGTCAATGATTTTAATACAGGTAGCTTTTCATGGGTATTGTCATGACTGATATAGCCTAAGGTATATACTGGCAAGTGTTTGTTGGTAACTATTGTTAAGATTAAAACTTGCCTGAAGTAAAAAGTATCAATCAATGGCTCACAAAAGTACTCACTTATCTTGCAATTTTTCTACAAAATAGTTTCAACACCATATTGTTACTTTCATTAAAGCAGGCAGGATCATCTGCACCCTTGGAGAGACTGCTCTCTATTGCAGGCAAAGTTTTTTGTCCTGATCGATGTAATATGAGTGACAAAACTTTGAAGCTCTCATGTTTGTTAAATGTAACAAGGCATTGTGAACAGAAAACAGACTGATGAGTTTGATTTAATGTTTTCTAAGTGAAAATTTTTTCTGTATCTGGTGTGCTTTGTAAACTATGTTATTAACCAGGTTTTCCGAAGGAAAAAACTGGTTATTAGATTGAGGTATGTCGGCGGGCGGGCGGGCGTAAACAATTTCTTCTGTGCGCAACTCCTCCTACATTTCTCAACGGATTTTGACCAAACTTTCACAGAAGCTTTGTCATCAAGTGCCCTGGCGCATATTGTCGGGGTTTTGCGATTAGATAATATTTGACCTAATTATGGCCCTTTGTTTTTTTTCTTTATATAGAATATATAGTGAACAATTTCTTCTGTGCGCAACTCCTCCTACATTTCTCAACATATTTTGACCAAACTTTCTCAGAAGCTTTGTCATCAAGTGCCCTGACACATATTGTCAGGGTTTTGCAATTGGTATATATTTGACCTAATTATGGCCCTTTGTTTTTTTTCCTTCAGGGTTTTGCAATTGGTATATATTTGACCTAATTATGGCCCTTTGTTTTTTTTCCTTATATAGAATATATAGTGAACAATTTCTTCTGTGCGCAACTCCTCCTACATTTCTCAACGGATTTTGACCAAACTTTCTTAGAAGCTTTGTTATCAAGTGCCTGGCACATATTGTCGGGGTTTTGTGATTGGATAATATTTGACCGAATTATGGCCCTTTGTATATTTTTTCCTTATACAGAACAATTTCTTCTGTGCTCAACTCCTCCTACATTTCTCAACGGATTTTGACCAAACTTTCTTAGAAGCTTTGTTTTCAAGTGCCTGGCACATATTGTCGGGGTTTTGTGATTGGATAATATTTGACCGAATTATGGCCCTTTGTATATTTTTTCCTTATACAGAACATATAGTGAACAATTTCTACAGTGCACAACTTCTCCTACATTTCTCAATGGATTTTGACCAAACTTTCACAGAAGCTTTGTCATCAAGTGCCCTGGCGCTCACTAAATTCCCATGTTTCTTCCAAGACATCATTCAAGTATTTTTTTAAAATTGTGAACATACTTTTCTTGATATCGCACAAAACACCACACGCCAATATTGTTGACAAAAGAAAATGACAAGAGACGCAAAAATGCAAAAATTAAGCAAAAATAAAGTACTGTTTACCTTTCTAAAACATTTGGGAAAAAAAGGCGAATAGACAACATAAAATTTCTCAATCATTTTTGTTTGAGGAATATTAAAAAAGCCATAATTCCTCCTAAAAGTTCAATTAAAAACAAATGCCCCTTCATGACAAAGCTTCTGTGAAATATTTTGCTGAAAACCTGGTTGCATCGCATTGCGATGTTCCTTGTTTTCATATTAAAACAGTTTAACTAGAAAATAATTAATTATTTTTGCAAATTTAATTGTAATTAATTAATTACAATGTGAAAATTCATGTAATTGTAATGTAATTGGGAAGTTTCCATTTTAATTGTAATTAATTAATTACTTTTAAAAATAATGGTACCCATCCCTGGTTGAAAATGTGAAGCAACATGCCTTTCGTTCTCTTTCTATAATTATGTTAACCAAGAAAAACATTTTATTAGGCAATAGAAAATAAATTCCCAGATTCTCATCCCCGCCCGCTCGGCAAAAATTGCTCCGCCCGAACAGTTTTTATTTTCAAAAAAAAAAAAAAAAAGAAGAAACAAAAAGAAAGAAACAAAAAGAATTAAGTATATAAGTGTATCATAATCTGTGCGGCCGAAAATCCGTCAGTCTCGGTCTCGGTCCTGGCTGAATAAAGATCGGATCATGCGGGCCGAGATAAAATTTCTTACCGTGAAAAATCCTCGTGTCCAAATAAAATTTCTAAGAGCTAAAAATAACCTGTTTTGATAGTTAAAATGAAATGTGTTAAAGAACTTTAACTATATTAAAGTTTGAGCCACAAAAGACCAATTTTGGACAAGTCAAATATTCAAATAAACAGCAGTTCATAAACAGCATCGGTAAATTTTGCCGTAAATTACAAATTTGGAAATTTTGTTTTACAATGCCTTTTAAAATAGCAGCTGAATAACAATCTTAAAATACTCATAAAATAATTAATCTGATAAAATCAAAATCAACGACAACTAGAATTGTGAATGGTTATGCAGAAAACAGACATTTTTTTCGTTTGTCACATATTTTCGCGATGCAGATTTTTATAATAAAAAAAGAAGTCACCAAAAGGAAGCCTTGTATTGATAAAAATTGTCCAATAACACTTCAAATATAGTTTATTAATTAAATTAACTTACTGTATTGTTTACATTAGTTAAGAATGAGACATTTGCCAGTTTGTGTTGTACAATGTATATTTTCTAAAGGGAGGGGGGTGTGTGGAATCACAGATATATTATACAAGCTCCATGATGGAATTAATCAAGAAGAAACAGCAGAATTGGGAGTCTCAGGATTTTGAAAATCCTAGTGAGGACCCTGATTATTTCTACTGACCACATTTTGTTTTGTTTCTTCATTGAAAGCCACAAAAAGAAAAGCCGTCATTTTGACATTCACCCAGGTTGTTATCATATAATACTTGAATTGTCACGGCCTGAAATAATCATCTGAACCAAATATAAACAAAAGGGTGCCGGTCCTTGTGGCCTTAAAAATGAATTTTGCATAGAATCTTCATGGTCTGAGCGTGCTGCTTGATTTTGTATGTAATCTTTATAATATCTAGTCATGGTATGAAAGTGAAAATAAGATCGCTTTTTAATATAATTGGTAAATCTCTGTACTTTCTTTGCCAAATTTTCAAAAGCTTAGATGTTATTTTTGCAATGTAATATATAAATAGGATTGTCTTTTTGTGTAGCTGCATTGGTTGAATAATTAATTTACTCATGTAAAAGCACTATTGATCAGCATAGGCATATAGTACATCTTTATTCAACTCCTTTATAAAATTAATATGTCTTATTTGTAACAATACATGTAGATCTATATATTGTTTTTTCATTTTGTCCAAACAATAATATGAAAGATTCAATAAAACACCTAGATCATTACAATCAAGATATATTATCATGTTACTTCTATTCTCAATCTGAATCTATATATCTTACATACACATAATATTAGAACCTATTATATACAACAAATTCCCAAATATTGACCTCCTTGTGTGTAATTCCAGACCAAGAATGGAAAATAAAAAATTAAAATTAAAATCCACCCACCCGCCCCATTTTTTCCCAAAATTTGGATGAGAATCTAGTTATTTATTTTCTATTGCCTTATGCAATGTAATGTGTATTATAAATAACGTATGTACACAAATGATTCTTACTCGCTGCACAATAAGTGATTTCAAAAGTCTGTATTTGTAAAGCAATTTCTTTGCTCTTAATCAATGCTCTTTCACAGTAATGATTGTGAAATATCTGTGAGTGTCATGAAGCATGTCAAAAAAGAGAAAAAAAACAAACAAAAAACAGAATCCCAAAAGAATGCCCACGATCGAGAATAATGCAGCCTTGGTTTGATGGACTGTACTGGAAAAAACAAACTACCGTCCACTCCTTTTCTAGAACTCCTTATACCCTTCGCAGTAAAATGGACTTTTTGTGTACATACATTACATCGTATAATAAAATGTTTTTCTTGGTTAAGATAAAAGAGAACGAAAAGCATGTTGCTTCACATTTGCAACCAATTCTGAAAACTGCTTTAAACTATAGTCTGAATTGTTAAAGTTATACATATTGGCGTATTTTAATTATTTCACTAAATAATATCTTTTTAAATCTTTGGTATTTTATGCGCACGATTTTTAGCTCACCTGAGCATATGCTCAGGGTGAGCTATTAGGATCACTCTTCGTCCGTCGTCTGTCGTACATTGTCTGTTCACACTTTTAAAACGACATCTCCTCTGAAACCATAAGGCAGATCATAATGAAACTTCACAGGGATGTTCCTTGTGTGAAGCCTTAACAAAGTTGTTCAAAGAATTTAATTCCATGCAGAACTCTGGTTGCCATGGCAACCGAAAGAAAAAACATTAAATATCTTCTTTTAAAAAGCCCTAAGAGTTAAAGCTTAGATATTTGACATGAAACATCTTCTAGTGAGTGTCTACCAAGTTTGTTCAAATAAAATCCCTGGGGTCAAAATTGGCCCCGCCCTAGGGGGTCATTGATTTTCCCTATATGCATATAGTAAAAACTTAAAAAATCTTCTTTTAAAGAACTCAAAGAGCTAGAGCTAAGAATTATTTAGTATGAAACATGTTCTAATGGGTGTCTACCAAGTTCGTTTAAATAAAAGCCCTTGGGTCAAAATTGGCCCCGCCCCAGGGATCATTGATTTTCCTTATGTGTGTATAGCAAAAACTTTAAAAATCTTCTTTGAAAAAACCCAAATAGCTAGAGTTTAGATATTAAGCATGAAACATCTTCTAGTGAGTGTCTACGAAGTTTGTTCAAATAAAAGCCCTGGGGTCGTAATTGGCCCCGCCCCGGGGGTCATTGATTTTCCTTATATGTGTATAGCAAAAACTTAAAAATCTTCTTTGAAAAAAACCCAAATAGGTAGAGTTTAGATATTAAGCATGAAACATCTTCTAGTAAGTGTCTACAAATTTTGTTCAGATAAAAGCCCTGGGGTCAAAATTTGCCCCGCCTCAGGGGGTCATTGATTTTCCCTATATGTGTATCAGGGCTGCCGATTTTCCGCGGATTCGCGGAAATCCGCGGATTTCGTGAGCACCTGGGTCATTTTTGAGATCGATGTAAATTCGACAAAGACAATAAATTCATTCAGTACAGTTCAAAAACCGGCAAGTTTCGGCTTTATCGTTACACTAGCTGCCTATGTCTGTAAGCGCTTTTCTCATTGTTCAAATCGAGTCTTTTCCGGCATTCTATTTTAGAATAACCAATCAAATTACCGTTTACATTGTCGCTCTTGTCTGTTGTCAAAATGCGTCAAAAATGTCGGATATTTGCTTTGAGGGCTGATGAAAATCTGAAGTCCAACTAAAGTGTCTCTGAATGGCTTTAAAGGCAACCAAGGAAGTCAAATTTAGAGTCCATGAAATTGATTTAAGGGCATACCAAATCATCAGAATCCAGGAGCTTCCGGGGGCTACGCCCCCTGGACCCCCACCAGGGCTCTGCCCTGGACCTGCAAAGGGTGCTTGCGCAGCCCCCTTGATCCCCGGCGTATTTTCCTCTGATTTTGCAATTTGCTGTTGGCAGCCCCTGGTGTATACAGTGTAACTTCTGAAAACCGAACACCCATGGGACTTGTCAAAAAGTTCGGATTTCAGAGGTTTCCGGAATTCAGAGGTTTAGGATAATGTGGACAAGACTAAGCCACTAGATGTCACTGAATGTCAAGAAAAATGTAGCCATTACTGTAATATCATATATAATAGTCTTTTAATCAAGATAAAGATGTGAAGGAAAAGAAAACATTTATATTTGACACTTTATTTAATACTTAATAATAATGCAAATTTCTAAAAAGACCATTATTTAAAGATTGTTCTGTCTTCATTTTAATCAATTAAAGTTTGCTCATTTTTATCTTACTTGCAAATGCCTTTGAATTTCTATCAGTTTGTAGAAATGTTGTTAATTGCATAAACTTACATATTATTGTCCGATGCTAGTTAATTCATTAGTACAACAAATGCAATAAAATCCCTAAAGACATTTGATGCATACATTGTCCCAATTAATTGTCATTTAATCCGCTAATAAACACTTCAAATTAACTGACCGCCATAAATAACTTTAATTAATCGCATCACTTCAAACATACCATTTCACAGTTTGTGATTTTAACGCATGTCAAATTACACGATCACCGCTTAAAAGTAAACAATCGATAAGAGATTAAATCTTCCTGCAGGGTAAACATTCTCGATTTACAATGTATTTCACACCTTTGGATATCTCCGGATTTTGGAGGTAAAATTGCATTGATTTGACTCTAATTTTACGAAAATATCGTCCAGAATTCAGAATTTAGAAGTTCCGGAATTCAGAAGTATTATATTAATAGAAAATAGAAGACCGAAAAAATTGTTCGGTTTTTAGAAGTTTCCGGATTTCAGAAGTTCCGGAATTCGGAAGTTACACTGTAGTAAAAATTTAAAAATCTTCTTTTAAAAAACCCAGTGAGATGAGTTAGAGCTAAGATGTTTAGCATGAAACATCTTCTTATGGGTGTCTACCAAGTTTGTTCAAATAAAAGCCCTTGGGTTAAAATTGGCCCAGCCGATAGAGGGGGGGGGGGGAGATCGTTGTTTTTCATTATATGTGTGTAGTAAAAACTTAACATCTTCTAATGGGTGACTCTTCCGAGTCTGTTCAAATAAAAGCCCTGGGGTTTAAACTTGCCAGCTCCGGGGCCTATATACAGGTGAGCAACCTCAGGGCCATCATGGCCCTCTTGTATTATTGAGGATCCCATTTTCCGCTTAAAATGTTTCTGTTATCATATTCTAACCATTTGACAAGTTTAAAGAAACTCAGTTTTGATTTTGCCTATCGCGGGCTTAGCGCAAAACGGTTGTAACTCACTTTTTTCCACAAAATAACATTTTTAACATTTTCAATGTATTTTGTGGTTATACATATCCTCAGTAAGTATTTTAAATGAAATCTGAAAATTAACAAGTTAAATCAATATTTGTCAAAAGGTTGTATCTCAAATTGCTCTTAATTTTCAGCGCTAAATGGTTGTATCTCAAGTTACAACCTTTATGCACTGAAAATTCTGAGAGTGCAATGGAAGTAAATTAGCATTCGGTTTGTATTATTTGAATCATCACATGAAAAGGAGGATACAAAGACAGTAGAAAAGATTTTTTGTTTTGATATACAGTCAAACCTGTATAAGAGAGACAGTATTGGGAATTTGTAAAAGTGTCTCTCTTATACAGGTGGCTCTCTTATCCAGGGCTAGGAAAAGTGACTATTTTAAACTATTTTTTAGATATGACGTAAAACACCATGATTTGTAATGTTTTTTGTTTTGTTTTTTTAAATAAAACATTCAAATTATAGAATTTAATATGTAATGTTGAAAATCTAATATTAAGAAGAACATATACATGTAATTGATAAAAGTGTTAAAATGTGCATTTTAAAATTAAAGTCAGGTAGTCAGATATACATTGTATAGTAATTCAGGGTTCGACATTAACGGGATCCCGGGATTCCGAGGATCCCAAAAAGTCGGGAGGAATCTCTGTGATTCCTAGCTGGGGATTCCGTTGGGATCCCTGAAAAATTACTGTGTAAATTTTTGAAATTGTCTGAATTAATATCATTGAATCACAAATAATCAAGAAAAGTGTTAATAAAGACTGGCACAACTGCAATGTTCAAGAAAGAAAAGAAAAGTCCCGCCGGTAAAATCTACTCTCTTGAATCATGTACGCCAGATTTCCTTTGTGCAGTGACTGCTATCAACTCATTTGCAATATATAATGAAAAATACTTTGGCTAAAGAAACATTCTTGAATAATTTTATATCATGCATTGACTTCATAATATTAAGTTGTGAAAATTCAAGAAAGAAATATAATTATCGTATAATTTTTTACACGAGCAGTGTTTACTTCAAATATGTGCAGATCGGCGTTGCCGGCGGTAGCTTCGAAGTTAACAAGTGTTTGTTTTTTTGTGTGCCAAAATTCGGCATTTGTGATCATTGTAAATTTTCGTAAAAAAAGTGAAAAAACAAAAAGATTACTGATGTATTTTTTTTCTCCCTGTAGTACAGCAAAAGTATAATTAATAAATAGAATAAAAAGAATCCATACTTTTCAGTTAAAAATCCTTTTTGAAACTTTGCAGCCTTAAATGCTGAAAAATATTGTCTAACTAAAGAATGAAGTGTTCTAAGGTCAACCAAGGTCGCGCATAATTTACCGACAAAAAAAAAAGAGAGAAAAATCCTTAGGTGAAACCTACACCAAATGACGTATATTTCATCTGACAGTTCTTTGGGCCAATCAGTGTTCTGAACTACATGACTGCTGTATGCGGTGAGTGCCTTTGATGTGGCATATGTCAAAACTTAAAAAAAATCAATACACACAGGGAGGAAAAGAATCGGACATTTCAGTGTAAAAATTGAGAACAATAAATTTGGATATTACACATCCTGTCATTGACTTGGGGCAACTTTTAACTTTTAAAAACGAAATCATTTGAAGGTACCTTACTTGTAATGCAAACAAAACTTTTTTCTTGATATTTTAGCTTTAGTAAAAATTTAACAAAATATTTAATTTACAACAATCTATGGGATATTTCCTTTTAAACACAAAAAGTGTACAGTAAGCTGAAAATCACTTATTTTTTTAAAGTGATCATAATTAAACATTTCTTTTTAAATGACATGAAAGTAAATATTTTCCAAAAGTTATCCATTCCAGAACTTACTGGAATATGAATGTAAGTTTTTAAAGATCTGCAGATGATATGTTGGCTCTATTTCAGTGAACCCTAGGCTATCTGGGAAAATGTTTCCCCAGTTCCTACTTAACTTCAAAAGTTCAAACCCTAAGACCCATTGCCCAGTCACTTGCATTATACCTTCATTTACAGAAACTCGTTAATAATTATCAACCCCAGGGAGAAAACAGGTTTTATTTTCAAATCGAACTCTTGTTCAGTGGGTGAGCTTAATGTTATTCTGTTTACGTGCATGTAAAAATGTATTGTTTTAATTTATCTTAGCAGTCCAATTAAATATATATATACTATAGTAAAGTAAACACTTTGAAACACTTTTAAAACTTTAAACAGCAATATTTCCAAAGGGCTCATATGGCCAGTTATTTGTTGATGTGTCGTAAAAATCCAAGCAAAAAAAACACCAAAGGGCTCATAAACTACATTTTCTGCATCTGAAACAAGGCAATTTATCATGTATGTGGTCTTTAAAAAAAGAATTTGAACTCCCTTGTTATTCTTCGCTTTCAAATTTTACTATTTTGATCTGAGGAATCCCTGACATTTAGGAGGAATCCCTGAATTAAATCTCAGGGATTCCTATGGGATCCCTTGTTAAAACAGTTAGTGTCGAACCCTGAGTAAAAGTAATTTGGCACATTATTTTAGTGTAAAAAAGCCTAGAAGTCTAGACATACAAAGTTAACTATGCTCGGTTATTGATTTAATTTAATTTCTTTCAACTCCATAAACTTTAGGAAAAGATATCAATTACTTTTTATTAATACACAAAGGAAATTAAAAAATTAAAAATTGTTCTCAATACAAACGAAGAAATTTGCCGAGTAACGCTTTGATTTGCGACAATAAATAGCTACCACGATTATGCAAACAAAGAAAGGTCATACCCCGCGGCGTGTATTAGATTGATACCGTGATCATATTACACATGTATGTTGACACGTCTTCAAAACAATCGGATTAGCGATTATTAGACATTGAAAGGTATAGATTCAACTTAATCAATTGGACAGCTTAGATTTTGCTTTGCAGTTAGATTTCGTTAATATGGTTAATTTAAAAGAAATTTCTACGCACAATTATAATTTCACGTACAAACAAATTTACCGACTTCTGGAAAAAATAATGTAAAACGGTACAAAAACGGTATGGTACAGAAAAAATATTGGATCCAAAATGGCGACAAACGTTCTTGTACTGGCCGTTTGATCTGGTAATTTTGGCCATTTGGGGATGAAAATGGGTGGCCGTTGGCGGCGTTGAGCAGGTGGCCGTCTTATAAGAGACAAATATATAGTAATTTACATTGGGGATGTCCAGAGGTGGCGCACTTAGGCAGGTGGCGCTTTTTTTTTTTTTTTTTTCATTTATTTTATTTTTCAAAAACATATAAACACAATCATTCACATTTACATAGAAACTCCACACAGAAAAAAAAGTAAAAACAAAACTTTCAAAAAATTCAGAAAGAAAAAGAATAAATCTACTTAAAAAACTATCATTCTTACACTAAACAAAACACACACACACACACACACAAGACAGGGGAAAAAAAAGACAAGTGAATCAGTTTCATTTTCAGGTGGCGCTTTTATAAAGGTGGCCGATCGGGCAGTTTTGACTGTATCTAAATAAACCTTAAATATTGGTAAAAAACCTAACTAAATTGTGATTTTATATTATCACATATTATCTTTGTGAAATATATTTAAATGTATATTACACTATAGTTCAATCTCATAAATTATTTCCTATAAATGAAAAAGATCCACTGCCACAATCAGCAATTGTTTGATATCAAGTAAATGAAATAACTTTCAAATATTGAAGGACAAATGTCCATATTCGCCCCCCCCCCCCACCTACCCCAATAACACATACAGTTAATAAAATGACAAGGTGGACAGTTTTAACCCCTTATGGATCGAAAATTTAGCGCCACACTTACTTTTTACAGGGCAGACAAACGTTTCCATATTTTGAAAATTAATGCAAGTACATGTAGATCTTCAGTTTATGCTCATTATAGTAGCAAAACTGACATTGTTGCAGGCACAAAGTGTGTTCATGGGAGGTATGTCAAGGCCACCTAGCTCAGACCCATAACGCTTTAGAAATGCTTTTATTTTTATTTCTCAAAAGCTTCTAAATTTTAGTGTTCATGGCAAATTACCTGAACAATCTTTTTCATCTTTTGCAATTTTGAAAGAAGTAAAGTTACAGTGAATTAGTATTCTTTGTGGTAGTCAATACTGCCAGTGCTTTGATTACATTTTGCTATTTTTATGACAAATTATATTACATTTATCACCATTTTCTTCATGTTACAAGCATCTTACATTCTCAAAAACCATATTATTATTGTGAATGTCTTAGAAAACTACTATAGTATATCATAAAAGTATAATTAAAGATAAAAGAACGGAAGGGGATATGGGACCAAATTGAAGGGAGGGAGGTGGGGGTGTTATCTCCAACTATACAGACAAAAGACACACTTTGAAATACAATGAGGAAAAACTGAGAAGGGAATGGACAAAGTGGCAGGAACCAAGACCATTGTTAAAATCCCCAAGCAAACCATTGAAGCAAATGACATACTTAAAAAGGAGCCATAGAATGACACACTGCCTTGAAACATGGAAATAGCAAAACATTATAGACATTATAAACTCGTAGGTTCGAATCCTGGTTCAGCCACTTTATTTCTTTTAATTTTAAAAAAGCCTTTCTCTAATAACTTGTGCAAATCACTTTTTTGTGTGTGTGTACTATACTATCTGTGTACTATTTTATTAACTACATCTGTAGCGTGTATGCGCTAAAGCATATACGTTGCATAAAGTCACCAAGAATCAGTAACCATTGACAAATAATTGTGTTCTAGAGAAAAACTTGCGATTGTCCAACGTCCGTATGTCTGAGTACTTACGAAAACATCTTGATAAAACAAAAGGAAACACCACACTACTTAAAAGGTATCCTAAAAGTAGATATATTAAAACAATTTCAAATTAATTCAATTCTTGCAATAATTAAGTAATCAAAACAAAAACACAAGGAATGTTACAGACTTCATAACGTGGTGTTGGCTCGCATACAAGCAACTTTCAAGGTTGTACAAAGTGTTTGATAAAACGGCTCATGTGCTGAAGGAAAAACACTATTCTATGGCAAGCTTATATTTTTCTCCGAAGAATGGTGCATATCCCAAAGAAATCAGTGCAGAAATAAAATACTTATGGCTATTTTCCTTTTTGAATCGAGCAATATTTGTCTCGGAAATGATGCCGAAAATGATGTTCAGGTCATGTGGTATTGCTACACTGCTTGTTCATGTAACTCAATTTCTTTGCACCTTTATTCATTAAAGCATATTTTGTGATTGATAAGGCTGATTACACCAACAGACTGAAAAGTTGAGGTACTGATCAACCTATAAATA
The DNA here is from genome assembly GCF_026571515.1 of Ruditapes philippinarum. Lineage (NCBI taxonomy): Eukaryota > Metazoa > Mollusca > Bivalvia > Venerida > Veneridae > Ruditapes > Ruditapes philippinarum. Next base: position 8,751 of record NW_026866979.1, on the reverse strand, counting down.
TATATTTTAACTGTAATAGTTAACACACAATAGATGTCTTTAAAGTCCAGTCAGCTAAATATGTAGTGTTTAAATACCATAACATGAGGTATACAAAACAACTTTCTTCATAAATTAAGTTTGCCGAAGCTATTAACACCAAAGATAATTGACCTGCCCAGTAAACAATTAATTTCTATAGCACTATCAAAACACAATCAGTTTTATAATACAAAATAAGTTAATCGAACCTCATTCACCCAATGAAACCACATAGACACTCTTATACACTAGTAATTGCCCGTTATAAATAGTCTGTCTAAATATAGCCACAGAAAAACCAAAAAGAGCAACCTTAATTTACAGTAAATGTCATTAGTTACCAGTTAGTGCAGATGGCACAGTAAATGTCATTAGTTTCTGCAGGGGGCACTTGCCAAAGGCATGCGCAAAAGATCAAAACTTCCACAATAAGCAATCACTCAGATAAAAATTTAAGCTCAAGTTATTTCTGCGAGCGGTATTAGACTTAACCGGCATTGCTTAAATTCGAACCCTACACTAAGTTAAGGTCAATAACTCTTACAAACCTGAAAAACAAATCAATAACTTAACAAAACTTAAAATGCTGATCAACATTTCTTTATAGTTTCGTGACTCTAGATCAAATACCTTTTTGGCTACAAGCGACACAAGATGGAAGTTGCACATTTTAACTTAGTCAAGGGCCATTAAACACTAAAAATAATAAGTAAATCTACAAGCAATCCCCCCAGATGCAGAACTTCACATGCTGATCAATATCTCAGAAAAAGTTCATGACTCATTGTCAAATACATTTCGAGCTACTCGCAGCAAAAGTTGAAAATCGCAAATTAAACTATGTCAAGGGCAAAAACTATACAAATACTGAACAAGAAAAGTATTGATGCAAAGCATCAAAGGGCGACGCCAAAAGAAATTGATCCAGATTTGCACCTAAATACTTAACAAAAGATGTGTACTTTATAGCAGTACCATTACATGTGACCTGGAGGCTAGGCCAAGTTTAAGTTGAAACTTAAACCAAAAAGAGTAGACTCTGTCTTGCCAAGATGCAAGGACACTTTATAGTCAATTAACCAATCTTATATATTACTCATGCTATAAGAAAGAATTTCTTCAGATTTATTTTACCAGATACAAGGATACCTGAGTCATCAGCATATAATCACAGGCACGAGTATCGTACTTGGGAAAAAATATGACCAGAGTGATAAAATGCCTGTGCATATAAAAAAGCTTATTACTTAGGGTTGGGTTGCAGACATGTCATTGACATATATTAGACATAAAAAAGGACCTAAAATGAACCTCAGGGGGACATCATAGGTATTCAGAGCAGCAGTAGAATGAGTACCAGCCACATCCACCAGCTGCTGTCTATCAGAGATAAGACTTAAACCATGTAAGAATGTCATTACATATGCCAGATGCTTGAAATTTCATGACGAAGAAGAAAAAGAACTTCTTCATGTGCAGTATAGTGTGATCAACTGTATCAAATGCCCTTTGTAGATCTAAAAATATCATGCAATACTGCCTTTGTTTATTTCAAATTTAATGCAATCTTTTAAATGAATCAAACATGTGTCCGTTGAAAAGCCACTTCTAAAACCTGACTGAAACTGCCTGACCATGACTCGAACCCATGATCTTCAGAAGACCACCGGCCACACATTTTCTCTTTAATAATGAAACAGTTCTAAACCACAACATTTTCCCCACTATATTGATAGTATAAAAGTGAAAAAAAATCTCAAATGGTCTATATAATGTAATAAAGATTGAGTTGTGTGAGTGTCTAAGCATTGAATCCCTCTTTTAACCTTCCATTAGACTTTACTATATAATTAACTTCATATATATCAAGTGTTTAAAATGAGCACCTATATGTATAGCTTTAATATTATACCTTTCATTTTCACCAAAGGTTATTTTATTAACAATTTATATACAAACGCATAGAAAATAATAATTAGTTTCACATATTGATTAGAAGATTCCTCTAGCAGAAAACCTGTAGGTATGTTCTAACTGAACAAACTAGAAAAATCCTGGTCTAAGGTATATAAAGCCAGTAAAAAAATCTATCAATATTCACTGCTCAGGGCCTGTATGCTTTTGATGACCTTACTACAGGTAAATTTTAAAGAACAAAAATAGTAAGTAAAACCTAAAGAAAAAAAAAACAAATGATTAAGTAAACATGAGTTACTTCCCCTTAAAATAGAGAAAACCTGAAACCCAAAAGAACACCATAAACAGCAAAATTATGGAAAATGTTGCAGGCTCAGTTTTATTAAGCCATGCAAATTAATGGTGAAGTATTCATAAAAAATGGTCATGTGAAAGCAGTAATTGCAGAAAATCGGATAGCTTTCAACATCCGGATACGGGTACACTTTGTTAAAAACAAACCATTCTGTACAACAGATAAACGTAATATGAATAAAAACAATAGGATAATCGTTTACAACAGTTCATTACCTATCATAATACTCATTTGCAGGTGAACTTTCTTCTTGTAAGAAAATTTTGAAAATATATAAATGAATGAATGAATGGATACGCCATCAATGTAGACCACAACGATATTCGAAATACGGGTTTTAGTATTGTCAATAAAACTAAGGGACAAACTGTTAAATTGAGCCTGCAATTTCGTGAAAATAATATCACAATGCACATGCTTTTTACATAAAGTTATTAAATACAAATATAACAACATATTTGTTAACTTGATTTTTGCGAATCAAAATTAAACTAATTAACACAACATGACACTGACTGCTAATAATAACAGCTCCTTCCATAGGCCAAAATAAAAAGCATTCCATAAGAGACGACGCTGCTCACCGGCGTCGCCAATAAATCCACAGGCAAAACCCCAGGGCAATACAACACACGCTGACCAACATTCCTGTAAAGTTTCATGACTCTAGGACAAATGCATTTTGAGAAATGCATGACACATATTGAAAATTGCCAATTTTTATTATTTCTTGAGACAATAACTCTTTACAAAACTGAATAAATCTACAACAGTAACCTCAGGTGTACATCTTCACATGCTGTAAATTTTGTTGACTCTAGCTCAAGCACTTTAAGAGCAACTTGTAACACAACATGAGGATTTGACACACTGACAGACAAGAACAAAATGCCCCCTTTTCTGTGGGGGCACAAAAAGTACATTAATGAGGAAAATCACTCAAAATTTTGTATTTGCCAATTCACAACATGGTCTATATTGAAAAAACCTCTGCATTCTTAATTCCTATTTCGTGATGGAAAACATTTTATTCATCAATTATTTTCTACAAATTAAATCTTGCATGTAAATAAGAAATTTATGTAACATTCTTTTGGATGAAGTGTAAGTAAGTAAGTAAGTAAGTAAGTAAAGTCTTTATTTACTGAGGCTGCACATTTGGTTTCCCAATCTTCCATGTGGGCCTCAAAACATAAATATACATAAAATATACATAATTTACATAATGGTTATACAGCAAAATTTTCAAATAACATACATGAAGACAAAAATGCATAATATATACATGAAAACACAACAAAAACAATGTACATTCAAACAAAATACATATTCAAAACACAATGCATGTACATATATTACTTAATACTTAATCTATGCAAGACCAAGGTACTTATGTGAAATTCCAACTGATATAGGAAGCTTGGAATTTTCTAATAGTTTCAGATTTACGAATAGAATGAGGGATATTGTTCCATAGTTTAGGGCCTGAATATGTCAGAGATTTTCTAAAAAATTTCTTTTTTTAGGTTGTGGCACAAATAAATCTGAGTTTTTTGCTGACCTAAGGTTATGCTCATGTCTTTGATGAATAAATTGAAATTTGTTTTTCATGTACTGTGGAAATGAGGCATTGTTTAAAGATTTATACATAATGACAGCTTTTTTGTATCTAATTCTTTCATCAAATTTTATCCAATTTAATTCATTAAATAACTCAGCAGATGGAGCATCGTAGCTTTTGTCAAGAATGATTCTTGCAGCTCTTTTCTGAAATTTTATGATATCCAAAATCTGTTCATTGTTACAATTCCCCCAGACTGTACAACAATAATCTAAATGTGGTAAGATATAAGCATTAAAGAACAGTTTTTCTTGCTTTTACATCAAGGTATTGTTTAATTCGGAGAAGAAGGTACAACTGTGTATTGCATTTCTTTAATGTCTTGTCTACTTGGGTTTTCCACTTAAGATTATTGTCAACATGAATACCTAGTAACTTTTCTGTCTCAGAAAATTCAATTTCATGTTCTTGCAGATGTAATGGTTGTAATTGTTGTTTATTTCTATTGGATGACAGGTTCATTGCTTTTGTTTTCTGGGCATTTAGCATCATTGCATTTTGTTTGCACCATAGATTAATATTGTCAAGGTCAGTTTGAAGTTTATTATGTAAATCTTGTGTAGAGAGACCTGATGCTGTGAGAGTAGTGTCATCAGCAAAAAGATCTGCCTCTGAGGTTTTCAAATGGAGTGGTAGATCATTTATGTATATCATATCATAAGTGTATCTGACAAAGGTTAGAATTCCAGCATATCACTGTAACAGTGTAACATGTGACACCTCTTTGAATTTTAATTTAGCACTAAAAGTTAAAACAATATAATACTTGACTAGGTCACTCCTAGATTTCAATTTGATTTCATCATTTTCTTAACTTAATGAATGAGGAACATCACTTAAACAGTCTAAGAAGCGTCACTTAAACAGTACAATTAAAACATGATGCAAGAAAAAAAAAGTATTACATGCAGCGCCTACATTTTCTATTGCTGCCTTTAAAGTTTGTTTTTTTTTTAAATGAGTAAATCCTTGCTGTAAGATCCAATTTTTGCCAGTTTAATAATTTTCTTTTCATCAAATCTTTCATACTGAGAATCTCCGTAATCCAGTAAATTGATCTCTGGTAATCAAATGAAATGTTGATCTTTGGTTATCCAACAACTTCTTTGCATTTTCATATATATACAACAGATAGGAAGCTCCAAAAATAGATAATTGTCAAATTCAGACCCACAATGCTTTGCACGCTTCCTTGAAAATCGGGTTTTCTTGCTAGTCTCCGATTTTCACGCTCTTGTTAAACTTTGACGATATCCTTTAATTATTGTCTACATAACCAATATGGTTTCATTGGAGAAATATTTGTATTGAAAAGTGTGTATTGTATCTTTTACAACCAATAACTATTGCTTCTTAACCCTTTTCCTCATATACACGCGAAACAACGCACTTTCGACCCACCCCCCCCCCTTTTTTTTTAGGCCTGAAATGGTAAAAAAATGTCCTTTTTGGGCCCCAAACACATGTCTTTGTTTGAGAAATGTTGCTAAAAAAAAGTGAGCACTTTTTCAGCGCCGCCCCCACCCCCCCCCCCCCCCCCCTCCAAAAGACACATCAGGAGGTTGCCAGAAGGGGGATGTGCCCCCTTCTGTTTGGTGGGTTTGAAGGGGGGGCGGAGTCCCCCTCAATGCCAAGAAAATTTTGGACTTGTGAGAGGTTAAAAATGACCCTGGCAGGTCGATCATAAGGTAACGTGTAACCATCATTGAAAAGCCTTTGACTCTATCTCAATCCCTTGAGAAGTTGCAGCACTTTGAAATAAATTTTAGTAGAAAAAAATCGAGGCAAAATAGTGATTTTTGGCAATTTTGAGATGTCCCCTTGTTGCCATGGTAACAGGAAATTTAAGACTGAGCATGTCGTTTCAAAGGCAATGGTCCAGTCAACATTTGTGCCAAGTTTGATTAGTATTGAAGCATTTTTCATAGTTGCATAGAAGTTTGAACTTGTAACAGGAGGCTTTTCAGTGAAAACGGCCATTTTCACAATATGCTCATGAGGGAAAGGGTTATTTAAGCAAAATATGCTTCATCTTCCTCTGAATTCAAACCACTTGCCCCTCACTGCTGTGGGTTCGAATGCCGACAGGAACTTTGGATTCTTTCATTTGAGGAAGCTATCCAGCTAGCTTACGGAATGTCGGTGGTTCTACTCAGGTGCCCGTTCGTGCCTGAAATAATGCACGGAAGGGCACTTGAGGTCTTCCATCACCAGTAAAGCTGAACGTCGCGATATGACCTATACTGTGTCAATGTGACCTAAAACCCAAAACAAACAAAAAATCTTCCTCCGGGAATTCAATATGGCGGTGTTTTGGCTACTTTTACCCAGGATGCATCAAATCTCTGAAAATCCCGCAACATATGATAACTTATGTGAACACAATTCTGCCAATGCTGAATTTAACTGTGTGACATAACAGTTTTTTTCTCCATGTATATTTAGCTCCATGGCTTTTTGTACATTTTGCCCTCTTTCAATTAACTGAAGAATTTATGACAGTTCATCTCAACATCAGCTTAGTTTTTGATCCTTTTTTATATGCCCGAAAGAATTTCGGACATAATTATTATGTTATACCCCCTGGCGTCCGTCCGTCTGTCCGTCCGTCAGTCCATCCGTCAGCCAACATTTGATTATTATGAGCTTCATTCCGTAGTTAAATAAAGAACATAAACTCATAAAATTCAAATTAAGAGCTATTTTTTTGTTTTTATGAGCTTATTTTGCTTATGGACGTTGGTCCAGGTGGTGTTTATGAGCTCATTTGCCTCATAAACATCAAATTTTGGTACGTCTGTCCGTTAGCAATTTGGTTTCCGGAGCATAACTTAAGTTCCATTTGGCCCACAATATTCAAACTTCATAGGATGATTGTCCATATTGGGTAGAAGACCCCTATTGATTTTGGGGTCATAAGGTCAAAGTCACTATGACCTTAAAACTGAAAACAGTTTCCGGAGCATAACTTAAGTTCCATTTGGCCTACAGTGTTCAAACTTCATAGGATGATTGTCCATATTGGGTAGAAGACCCCTATTGATTTTGGGGTCACAAGGTCAAAGGCCAAGGTCACTATGACCTTAATACTGAAAACAATTTCTGGAGCATTATAAGTTAAGTTCCATTTGGCCCACAGTGTTCAAACTTCATAGGATGATTGTCCATATTGGGTAGAAGACCCCTATTGATTTTGGGGTCACAAGGTCAAAGGTCAAGGTCACTATTACCTTAGAACTGAAAACAGTTTCCGGAGCATAACTTAAGTTCTATTTGGCCACAGTGTTCAAACTTCATAGGATGATTGTCCATATTGGGTAGAAGACCCCTATTGATTTTAGGGTCACAAGGTCAAAGTCACTATTACTTAGAAATTGAAAACAGTTTCTTGAGCAATATTCAAACTTCATAGGATGATTGTCCATATTGGGTAGAAGACCCCTATTGATTTTGGGGTCACAAGGTCATGGTCACTATTACCTTAAAACTGAAAACAGTTTTCGGAACATAACTTAAGTATCATTTGGCCTACTGTGTTTAAACTTCATAGTATGATTGTCCATATTGGGTAGAAGACCCCTAATGATTTTGGGGTCACAAGGTCAAAGGTCAAGGTCACTTTTACCTTAGAATTGAAAACAGTTTCTGGGGCATAACTTAAAGTTCCATTTGGACCACAATATTGAAACTTCAAAGGAGGATTGTTATTTGAAGGAGGTAATACTTTATTTTACTCCCATGTCTTACAAATGCTTCATCTTTACTAAAAAAAATCACTTTCGGCATATAATGCTCCGCCTAGCGGTGCTCTTGTTCAGATTTAAGGTCTCACTCTCCTCAGCTTTGAACATATCATCCACAAGTTGGTTGAACTCCTCCCTTTGTGGCCTTGTGGTACCAATTCATATCTGAAATCAAACAAACACATTTCTCTACATATGGAAATATACCAAGATATTTGAATACTAAATAAATACTTATCACTAATGGGAGGACGTGAAGTGGTTGCACACTTGGTTCAAGCGAGTAAGATCATTGCTAACTTGACAAAATTGTTTCCGTGTCTTGAATAGTTACAGAATTCTCACATATTTTCTTTAGGTAAGTGGGTTTGTATGTTGATTTTTTTAAATGCCCATTTCCTGAAGGAAATGTTTATGACACCCTCTGTTCTGGGTCTCAGATTTGTAGCTTTTGGTTAGACATTTAAGCTATTGAAGTTATAAACAGGTCATGTACATATTTTGATAAGTGACAATCCAGGGCGGTTTTTATGCTCATTCATTCACATATAAGTTTTGAAGTTCACCAAAAAAGGCAAACTAATGAAAATATACTGTAATTTTTTTAATTTGCATGTTCCAAATAATGTTTTAATACTCAAAAATATCTTGTTCAAGCATGTTCAACCACTTCGCATCCTGCCCCTTCCTAATACAATAACAGATTAAGGCATTGTATTCAGATTAGTGCTACAAGTATGACACTGTGCTATTTTTATACCCCCGCACAACAAAGTTGTAAGGGGGGTATATATACTGGAATCAGCTTGTCCGGCTGTCCGTCTGTTTTTTCTTGTCCGCCCAATAACTTAAGATTCCTTTGACCCTTAGTCTTCATATTTGGCATGGAGGTTAGTCATGATTAGTAGATGACCCCTATTGATTTTGAGGTCACTAGGTCAAAGGTCAAGGTCACAGGGGCCTTGACTTCAAAAAAAGCTTGTCCGCCCAATAACTTAAGATTCCTTTGACCTACAGTCGTCATATTTGGCATGGAGGTTAGTCATGATTAGAAGATGACCCCTATTGATTTGAGGTCACCAGGTCAAATGGTC
>NW_026866978.1:0-11963 GCF_026571515.1 Ruditapes philippinarum | reverse complement strand
ACAATTATTCAAAACAAAAATACATGTCCATACATTCGTTACATTTCTCTTAAATATATGCTAGAGCTACATACTTATGTGAAATTCCGCTTGGAATTTTCCAACAGTTTCAGATTTTACTAATCGAAATGGCAACATTATTCCATAAGTTTGGGCCCGAGTCAGTCAAAGATTTTCTAATTATTTCTTTTTTAAGTTAAGGTAAAAATAAGATTGACAACGGCTATTTAAGAGATCTAACTTGGAAATGTAATGGTTAGACATTATAACACACACCATTTAACAATACAATGTAGAACACTGAAAACAGAATATAAATTTTGACCAGTTAATTAACTGGTATAGAAATATAAGTTTAGATAATTGTATGTTATTACAGGTCCATGTTGGGAATGAAGACTCGTATAATTATATACTTTAGTGTGAATTCCCTATATCGTAGGTAAATACATATACCTATTGATTTCAATCATTGCAATAGAGAAAATAAAAATCCCAAAAGAAAGCCTGTTCATGGACGGTACTGGAAAGTGTAAACATACCATCTCCAGGCCCCCCTCCCCCCCCCCCCCCCAGCATCGGCTTTAAGAAGGATTCAACATTTAATGTGTAAAAAAAGTTAGTGTATCAATGGACAGATGATTATTTATTATTGGAAACTGTTCTATTAAATTCTAGCATGTGTTAAATAAGAATATTACATTCATATAGCTTTATTAATAAATTTATTGAACATAGCTAATCCTACACTCATTCAATATACTATTTATTAAGAGGTCCAGAAACAGTGATATTTTAATTTTTATCTTTTAAGAAAATATGAAGATGTTGAAACTTAGCAAATGTTTTTGCTTGTTGTTTTTATCCTTTAAAAAAATAATAAGAATTAGATATAGTGTGGAGATATTGTTGTTATACTGGGCATGCTTCATACAGAAAATAAATGAAAATATTTCTATTATATGAAATAATAAAGAAAATAAAGATTTAAGTCATAGATTATTAAGATAGTGTAAAATCAAATCTTATACAGATGATTAAACTTTCTACATTTTTGTATATTAACAGATGATGTACCTGATATTGGAGGGTTTAAAATGGCAGCAGCTCTGAATCCCGAGACAAAAGACGAGTTGATGTGCGAGATTTGCTTTCACAGATTTCCAGACTGGCACACACTACAGCAACATAGTAGACTGGTACATTATGGGGACAAAATGTCGTACAAAACCGGATCTAGGTCAAGGAGAACACGTTGCAGGAATTTCCAATGCGAGCTCTGTCCTAAAATGTTCACTGACAGATGGAATCTACAACAACATCAACGCGTACATACTGGAGAAAGACCGTACGCCTGTGAGAAATGTGGCAGGAAATTTGCTAAGAAGTATAACATGCAGTCACATATGGCCATTCATTTTACTGACATATGACATATTGAACAGTGTCAATTAAATACAATCATCATAAAAGGTGAAATTATTAAATGAAGTTAATCGATTACATAATTTTTGTGACATTAAATGAACTGTGTTAATTGAATTATTATAACAGTTACATCACAGGTCGTAGAATTGATCTTCAAACAGTTTTAATTGTATGATAAGTATTGTGTTTTATTATCATTTTAAAACATAGAAACATACTATGATGTATATTATTATGTCAAGAATGTTTATTTGATCTATGAGTGATAATTTCTTGTCCTTAAATTATACCATCATATCATTTGATACATAACATAACATAACATAACATAACATACGTTTTATTGTAGTTAAAGGCCTCCGGCCCACGATACACATAATATTGTACATTTTTATAATAGTTCATTATTTACAAAATAAATGATGCATCAACAATATATAATTCATATACATAAAATATTATTCGTGATCAATACATAAGCGGTAATTATTTACGAATAAGTGAGTAACAAGAGTATTATTATCAACATTAACAATGCTGAATTTAAGAATGTGTTTTAAAGCACGGCAAAGGAACAACTTATTTGTGTTCTTTAAATACTGTTCACTGTATAAATTTGTTATGCATTTAACATCATCTAGTTCTTATTATCGGTTCCAGTTAGTTAAATTAGGATGTTCCAACATTTTTAATAAACATATTTCTAGTTTCCAAAGCTTTGTATATATAGTTTGCAAGAGCGAAAATGCCCAATTCATCGTCACATGACATAATTGAATAAAATAAATTTATGTTTGGTTCACAGTTAAGCCAAGTTTGAATAAAACATTGTGTTCTCAGATCATCATATAATTTACATACGAGCAACATGTGATACTCATCCTCAACATAATGAGCATTGTTATTTAGACAAATAGGACAATATCTGAATTGTCGGTCAATATTTTGGTGGCGTCCTTTTTCAATCATTAAATTGTGACCAGAGCATCTAAAGTTCGCCAATTGTCTTTTCAGTTTAAATGGCAGATGTATTGACAGATATCTCTCTGTATCTAGATGAGATTTAAAGTGCTTATAATAATTGGCTTTGGGTGAGTTTTCTTCTTGCGAGAGGATATTTAGCGTAGCTCGATCGTTGACTCTATCAACCAGTAATGCCATAAAGTTTGTATGATTTCCAATTTCTTGAGCAATCCACGCATATCCAAACCCATATTCAAACAAAAACATCCTTAATACAGGTTACCCATGTTTTCCTACCGGCCTCGTCTAGTCTGCGAAGCATTAAATAGCATTGTCTTGGATAACGCTCATTTGGCATTTGTAATAGTTTAGTCCAGTATTTTACACATTTGGTTATATAATGTACTGAAATTGGAGCCCTGCCACATTCGCGGAGCGGGAAAAAGTTAGCTACATTCTGGTTTAGACCACAAATACGTCTGCAAAAGTCTGTGTGCACTTTCTCAATAATGGCTGAATACTGATAGCCCCAAATTTCTGCACCATAACACAAAATCGGTCGGACTATCGTGTCAAATAATTTAAAAGCGTCTTTAGGGCTAAAGGTACCAAAGTATCGTTGCTGACTCAGAATACAATACACTGCTTTAGAAGCTTGTTTGGCAAGAGTTGTTCGCGTGAGAGACCAACACAATTTAGGAGTGAAATATAGTCCCAAATATTTATAGTATGAAACCACTTCTAATTTGATGCCATTAAAGTACCAGTGTTCGTAGTTACGCAATGGGCCACCGTTTCGAAAAACCATGACTTTAGATTTATCGGTGTTTAATTGTAGTCCACTATTATTGCAAAACATTTCTATGGTATTTATATGTCTTTGTAAGTTTATAGCTGTATCTGCAAATGTTGAAACGTCATCGGCAAAAAGAAGAGCGTACAACTGGCCTGTATCTTCGGATAGAAATATTCCATGAGTAGAACCGGATCTCATATATTTTACGAGATCATTGACGTACATTGCAAATATTTTCGGAGACGTAGAGCAGCCCTGTTTGGTTCCAATGTCACAATTAAAGAAGTCAGTGAGTCCACCATTTTGTTGCGAGTTACCTTCACCTGGGACAGAATTCACTTTAACACAGTATTTAAGTTTTTCGTATATAGATTGAAAGATAGTCATAAATTTACCATTAACTCCATATCTTCGTAAACAAGACAATAACAGATGATGTGGGCAGCTGTCGAAAGCTTTACGGAAATCTACGTAAAACACGTAGATTCTACCCCTTTTTACTGATAGATACTTTTGGATAATAGACTGTAGATTAAACAAGTTGTCAATAGTTGAATACCCTTTTCGAAATCCTGCCTGTGATTCATCAATGACGTCATTATCGTCACACCATGTATTAAGTCTTTTTGACAAAATATTTACAAATATCTTGCTTATGCAATTTGAGAGGGCTATAGCGCGATAATTATTAGGGTCGTACAGTGATCCTTTTTTGTGAATTGGTGAAATTATGTTTTCGCTCCATGAATTAGGAAAATGTCCACTATCGAAAATTTCATTGAATAATCCAACCAAATATTCTGCCACTATATTGGCAGTGCTTTTAAACATTTCGCAACATATGCCATCTACTCCAGGAGCGCTTTTAGATTTCAATGAAGAAATGCTTAACATAATTTCCTCTTTTGTAATTGGAGTATTTAAGTAACTCGCATCTCTCTCCTCAACAAGATTATTGATTGGTGGTGGGCTTGAAGTCCTTAATATATCAGCGCTATTTTGTGTTGTGAATAAATTGCGAAAATAATCAAACCATTCGTCCCCGTTTATATAATTTGTAACACTCTTTATTATCGGTTTTGCCCTTTTCAGTGTTTCCCAGAATTGTTTTGGATCGTTGCTACTCGCAATAAGGTTTTCGCGTCTTTCCTTTTCGCATTGTTTTCGTTTCATTTTGCAGGTATTTTTAAATTCATTTCGTTTCGCAACATAATGTTCGAAGTCGACTGATGCGCTAGTGTGCCGAAATGTTCGTAAGCATTTATACTTTTCGCTTTTTAACTTGATGCAGGTACTATCCCACCATTCAGGCTGAATATCACTGTTGCGCGGTGTCCGGCATCTTAACCTTTTCATGCACGCACCTGCGTTTTTATACAATGCCATAAAATCCGATAACTTACTTAATATGTTTTCTCTAGTGCACGTTCCAATAAAATCTGAATATAATCTAGTAAATGTTTGTAGAAAGGCTTCTCGCAGATCATTCTTCCATTTATACTGGTAAACTGTTTTCAGTTTATTATCACAACAGCGGCTCTTCTCAAGAGCAAAGGAAAGTGTACAATATAGTGGGAAGTGATCTGAAAAGTCATCAGTTCCGACGCCGAAATCCGTTACAAAATCGAATATAGCCGTTGACGCTATGAAATAATCCACCGTACTTAGTCCGTTATTTGCCGTGCACGTGATTTCACCTTTAGTATCTTGAAATAATCGGCCATTTAGAGTATGCATATCTAAGGTGCAACACATTTCTATTAATGACTTACCAAACTTATTTATAGTACTGTCTTTATTGTTTTTATGCATTTCAAACGTATCTGCAGGGTAATCAGTTTCTCCGAATATGAAGTCTACTTCGTCATGAGGTATATAGTCTTTCAAATCACCAATTCGGGCATTAAGATCGCCCGCGACCATATAGTTAGCAGCGGGGTAATCCGTCATGATATTTCCTATATTGTTACTTAGAAGTTCAATGCCATCTGTGTCGATTGATTCGTAAATAGGAGATCTCTCCGGTGAAACATATGCGAATATGATGATTAGATCTTTATCCATATGCCCAAGCGATCTCAAACGAAGAACAACACAGTTTTCGAAATGACTGTCGTAGAATTGATCTTCAAACAGTTTTTAATTTTATGATAATTATTGCGTATTTTATGTTTTTTAAACATAGAAACAGTTACTATGATGTATATTATGTCAAGAATGTATATTTGATCTATGATTGATAAATTCTTGTTCTCAAATTGTACTATCATATCATTTGATACAGTATAAATGTGAAAACTTTAAAATTGAAAAAAAGGCAACATAGTAAAATTGCCATGAACACATCAAAAATAGTTTGTATAAAATGATGTTCGAAGATTGTTAATAATTCAGTAAACATTTCTAATTGAAATGAGCTGGAAGACTGTAAACAACCGTCACACTGTAAACAATCGTCACACTGTAAACAACCGCCACACTGTAAACAACCGCCACACTGTAAACAACCACCACACTGTAAACAACCGCAACACTGTAAACAACCACCACACTGTAAACAACCTTCACACTGTAAACAACCGTCACACTGTAAACAACCGCCACACTGTAAACAACCACCACACTGTAAACAACCGCCACACTGTAAACAACCGCCACACTGTAAACAACCGCCACACTGTAAACAACCGTCACACTGTAAACAACCGCCACACTGTAAACAACCACCACACTGTAAACAACCGTCACACTGTAAACAACCGTCACACTGTAAACAACCGTCACACTGTAAACAACCGCCACACTGTGAACAACCGTCACACTGTAAACAACCGCCACACTGTAAACAACCGCCACACTGTAAACAACCGTCACACTGTAAACAACCGTCACACTGTAAACAACCGCCACACTGCACATAAAAAAAGTGTAAATTTAATAGCTGTAATAGTGTTTAATTGAACTTCTGCTGTGATAACATTCTATGCTGTTATCTTTCAACAGATAATGCTCTTAGCAAAGGTTCTAAGCTTTACAAACAACATTATCTAGATTGTTTTAACAATTTTACTTGTTTGTATAAATGTATATGTTTATTTTAATTAACAGTATGACAGATCTATGTATCCAGATATTATTGCAGCCATAACAAAACATTTTATCTTTAATATAAATGTACAGAAACTGTATTTATTCTTTCAACCATTTGACTTCTGCAACATAAACATCAAATCACTCTGATAGATTGTATAAATTTGTAAGTTAATGGGGCACCTTGTCAGCTGTTAATTGATGCCTTTATAAAAAATGTTTGGATTAAGACAATGCTTGTTAATTGAATCCTTTTAAAGAAAATGTTTGAATTTAAGATGTGCATGTAAGTGATGTTTTTTACAAGATAAAATATTTTATAGTGATGTTTAAACTTAAAAGTACATAATAAAAGTGTAATATTTATTTAAACTGTGTTTTTCTTTCTTTATTATATTATTTATTTCTTAAGGTGTTAAACAGTTTAACACTGAAACTATTATTAGTATCAAAAATTATTTTTGAATTGATCCGATTGTAAGATTAGAAGGTTGATTGTTGTTCAATGTAAGTTATAAATATTAACTTAGAATTAAGATTACTATTTACAAAGAAGACAGCATATTTAGTAGAAAAAATCTAGAAGCCAAACTGGTGGGAACATTTATGCCAATATCTAGTGCCATAAATGTTGAAAACTAAAAAGAAGGCAAGTTTATGAAACTTATTAGGATATGAGGATGTTCTTATAACGTTCATTGTATCTTATAGTTCTTGTATTCAAAGCTTATGATATTATTATGTTTCACTTAAGAGAATAAAAGTTTTTCCCCCATATTTTAATTAGGAAATGATAAGATATTAAATTGTTTATTTTCCTAATTGTAGGATCAGTGTTGAATGACAGCTCAGGTGTTAGAGGTTGGCCTAACATTGGGAGAGGACGAAGTAGAAACCGACTACCGACTGACAGGAGAAGATCACGGAACTTTGTCTGTGAAATCTGTCACAAAGCTTTTACTGATAACTGGAACCTGAAACAACATATGAGAATACATACTGGAGAAAGTCCATATAATTGTGAAGTTTGTCATAAAACGTTTAAAGGGAAAAGTAATCTGAAAGCTCATATGATAACACATCTTGATATGAACCTTCTCCAGCACTAAAACAAATTAATTTATATGTATGATTAATATGATGGTTAAAAGTATTTTCTTGCACTATTATATGACTGGGATATTTCTATATAAAATATATAAAGTGCATTTGTTTGAATAAAACACTTTAAGAAGGCTATGAAGAATTGTGAACATGGAAGAATCTTAGTATGGATAAAAAAATACATGGACTTGTGTTACATTAATTTTGTTTGTGGACCAGCAATAAAAATATATTCTGAGATTGATGTAATATTGGATGTAATATTTTATATTTATTATGTGCATATGTTCAGTTCATTTGCTCACTCTGTTTATTCATTATAATAATTCTAATGGTGCCATATGACCAAAAAATAAAATAACGCTTTTAGAATTTTTTAAACATAATTAGGCAAACAATCACAATATTAATTTTTACTTTAATGTATCGTTATGAAGTTATCCTTTTCGTTTAAAGCTTGCAGTTTGATTTTTTCAGTAGGTTAGAGCTTGTTTAAGAAATTATCTGTCAATTAAATGAAATTGGAACATTAAATTAAAATAATATTTTTCACTATAACTTTGTCATTGCTTAAGATATCAACTTCAAATATATGTTCCTTATCATCAAGCACATCTTATGTGACAAGGTTCATAACTCTAGCACCAATATTTTCAGATTTATCTCCCCTTGAACTTAGAATTTTCCTTAAAAATACTTTTTTTTACTGTTACTTCTTTATTTCTTAAGGGATTGATTTCATACTTCAAATATAATTATGTACCTTATCATCAACCACATCTTATGTGATAAGGTTCATAACTCTAGCACCAATATTTTCAGATTTACCTCCCCTCGAACTTAGAATTTTCCTGAAAAAATATTATTTTTTTCTGTTTCTTATTTATTTCTACAGGGATCAACTTCATACTTCAAATATATGTACCTTATCATTAACTACATGTTATGTGACAAGGTGCATAACTCTGGCACCAATATTGCAAGAATTATCTCCCCATAAACTTATTATTTTACTTGATAAATGTTTTTTTACTTTAACTTTTTTAGTACAAAGGTATCTACCTCAAACTTCAAATACTTATTACTTATCGTCAATTACATTTTATGTGACAAGGTTTATAACTCTTGAAGCAATTTTTTTCAGATTTATCTCTCTTTGAAAATATTATAACTTATTTACTTTTTAAAGGAATCTACTTCAAATATATATTTTTTATCATTACACACATGTTGTGTTAGATAGTTCATAACTCTAGCACCAATATTGCAAGAATTATCTCCACATAAACTTAGATCATTTTCTTGAAAAATGTTATTTTTTACTATTACTTATTTAGTTTTAAAGGTATCTACCTCAAACTTCAAATACTTATTCCTTATCATCATTACATTTTATGTGACAAGGTTCATAACTCTTGAAGCAATATCTACAGATTTATCTTTCTTTGAATTTAGGATTTTCTTTAAGAAATATTATAACTTCTTTACTTTTTAAGGTATCTACTTCAAACTTCAAATATATATTTCTTATCATTACACGCCTGGTGTGTGACAAGGTTCATAACTCTAGTGTGACTATTTCCAAAATTATCCCCCTTTGATCTTGGAATTTATGTTAACAATGTTATTTTTTACTATAACTTAATACATAATTATACATAATTGATTTTTTTTTCATAATTTTGTCTTCTTTACTGCGTCCAGTATTTTATTAGTCGAGCTTCGCTGTCTCCTGTAACAGCTCTTGTTAAACATATTGACTGCTGATAAGTGAATAAAAGTGGAGAGTTTAAAAAAAGACACTATGTTTTTCTGATTATGGTTACATGGAATGTGAATAAAACAGTGTCATTTATGAATAACAAACACTGGTAGCTGTGCCTAGTTTTCTGAATTTTAGTTAATTAAAAGATAATAACAATCAGTGGATTTGTTTATGAACAATATTATCTCCCCTGTTTTTCTATGAGAACTGACAATATCAAACCATATGTTATATGTAAATATGTTTTAGAGTAATTCAAATGAAAACATTGTATTGCCTGTTCAATAACATGGTATTTGTTGAATTATATAGACATTGTAAATAAATAAACTTAATTCATTATTTTAGACATTGTAAATAAATGAAGTTAAATCATAATTTTGTTGTTAATTTTTTATGGTTGCATAATAAAATGTTTTTGTCAATAGCTATAAGTTATGTATTTCTACACAAATTTTATCAAGTTATTTTAAATGTTATGAGTCGGTTTGAGAACTTTGTATCTCCATTAAAGATTATTACCAAGCTTTGCTAAAGATAGTAACAGTTTAGTTACAGCAAGGGAGCTATCTTCAAAATGAATGTTCATTACAGGGTCAGTTTCAGAAGCAATTTATTTTTGAAATAATCTGGCTGACAACATACCAACTTTCTCTGTTAGACGTGTTGTTCTAAATCCTTGTTTACTTTAGTTTCTCTCCTAGTATGTACAGAACCAGAGTCATTTTATTATCATCTCATAATAATAGTTGGCATTTTTTGTTGATAACTGTTTTACATCTGTGTTAAACTAGATTTGTTAGGAAATTAGGGGAAAACACATTTCCTGTCAATGAATCTCTTCCATAATAATTCTTAGATTTATTTATATTATGGGTTTGTCTAGCTTTGAATGAATATTTGTTTATCTGGACTATTGGGATTTTAGTTGTGTAGATTTTGGTTAGATAGAACTGATGTACAGGCTGACCTGATTCTGTCAATTTACTGCTGACATAAAAACTTCATCATCGTCACCACTTGAACAATCAAATGTAGCAACTTAAAGACTGTGTAACACAACTTTTATGGTTTTATATCATGAAATATGATGCTCAAATTAAGATTTATTAATTTTGTAAGTTCCAAAAAGCATTATTTATTAAGATATTACCGACTAACATTTCATGTCAATAAAGGGAGGTAATTAAATAAAAAATTTATTTTCTATAAAGTCTGAATCAAATTTTTCAATAAGAAATGAATGCATATATTTTAATGATTACATATAATATGTAGTTTTTTGCAGTACATATTTTATATATTCTTCGATGTTTGGAAATTGTTTTATAAGCATAATTATATACAGACACTTTAACTTGAAATCTGCTCGGTCAATAGTTTCCAGCATTTCCCCTCTAAATCCAGTAAAATATTTATTTTGTTGTCATTATGCCGCACTGACTGTAACATTACTGTAATTGATAAGAAAGCTTAGTAAACCTTTTACAAGTCTATATATAACTTTGATATTGACTTCTTAGTTCTTGATCAATTTTGTGTTTTACAATTTTTCAGATATGAGTGTAAGAAGTTCACAAGTTTCCTTAACCAATGAGATGCCTGGAAAATATGTCTGTGAGTTTTGTCCGAAACGTTTCCGTGATAATTGGAAGTTACAGACACATCGTAGAGTACATACAGGAGAACGTCCTTTCAAATGTCGGTTTTGTGAGCGTACTTTCAGCGCAAAAGGAAACTTGAATTCCCACTTGGCCGTACATCTAAAATTATAGAACAAATCATATTGTTTTCGTTTTATACTGTTGATGTTTAAAATCTTGTTTATATTTTCAAAATTGTTTATGCAGTTTCAATATTTCCGTGGAATAATTAAAATGTAATTGAGGAAGAAGAGCTTTGCTTAATTGAAGTGTGACAGTAGTTTAACTCTACATGCCAATCTGACATTTAGTTGAATATTATATAAGTAAGACTGATTGATTTGAGGTTAGGCATATAACAGGTCTAACAGTAAATACGACATGTTTGATGTATATACAGTATAGGAATAGATGTTTGTGTACAAGTTTCCTTGTAAATATTTATAAAAAGAAAATGCATGACATAAAATAGGCAAGTTGTACCTTTGAAAAATGTTATAGAATACAAAAGGTTTGTTTGTTGAAGTTGGAGGGAGACATTAACATTATATATACACAATCAGATTTTGTTGTAAATATAAACTTTTAAATGTACAATTTATGAAATAAAGCTTATATACAGGAAGGCATATAATTATATATTTTGTATGTATAATTTTGGCAAATTTGTCAATCATTATCAGCTCTTAACCTGCTAAATTTCTTAAAATGAAGTATTATGTCCAGCTTCCATTTTTGGAACTGACCATTACAATATTTAGGGAAGTCTGATATACATGAAAGAGCTTGTACAGCAATAAACTTTCTGATTAACCCTGAGCCTGGTGTTGGCTGCAGCAACAAATTCATAGTTTAATCATGTGATCAGATGGCATGGATGTTCCTGATCTTGTTCTACACTGTTCACTATTCAGTATGTCTATATCTTGAAATGTTCCCCCTGAAAATGATGAATGGTTTTGTCTATATTGAAAGATATACACGTCCATTAAAGATACTTAGAATGTTAGTGTTAATATAACAGTAAAATACTGACTTTCCCTAAGGCACCAATATATAGTCGAGCCTGATTGCTGATG
Source organism: Ruditapes philippinarum (assembly GCF_026571515.1). Taxonomy (NCBI): domain Eukaryota; kingdom Metazoa; phylum Mollusca; class Bivalvia; order Venerida; family Veneridae; genus Ruditapes; species Ruditapes philippinarum. Next base: position 95 of record NW_026866978.1, on the reverse strand, counting down.
TCTACACAAAACATTCTATAGACTAACCATTTATTTTGATGTGAAATTTAATCTTCAGTTTACTTTACGTTATTCCATTCTTATCAGCAAATTTT
>NW_026866977.1:0-37836 GCF_026571515.1 Ruditapes philippinarum | reverse complement strand
CCCGAACATTTTGAATGAAAACTTGTATTTAATGCTTCGGTCTATTGTCAGTAAATCTTTGTTTTAATTTGGAAATTGTTCGGTGCCCTAACATTTTTAGTTAAAACATTGATTAAACACTTAAGTCTATCGTCAGTAAATCATTTTTTAATTTGTAAATTGTTCGGTGCCCGAACATTTTGAATGAAAACTTGTATTTAATGCTTCGGTCTGTTGTCAGTAAATCATTGTTTTAATTTGGAAATTGTTCGGTGCCCTAACATTTTTAGTTAAAACATTGACTTAACACTTGCGTCCATCTTTAGTAAACCTTTTTTTAATTTGCAAAATGTTCGGTGCCCTAACATTTTGAATGAAATCTTGTATTTAATGCTTCGGTTTATTGTCAGTTAATCTTTGTTTTAATTTGGAAATTGTTCGGTGCCCTAACATTTTTAGTTAAAACTTTGATTTGATGATTTAGTCTGGTCAATGAAGTAATTCATTTATTTTTCATTTCACTAAATGTTCGGGCACCGAACATTATGTTGTAGCAGAATAATTGTGGCCAAGAAGTGTTAGATATATAAGAAGTTAATTTAGAAATGTGAATTGTGTATGTAAATATTTGATCTGTTAATAAAATTGCTTTTGATATTTCAATGATTTTAATAAAGAATTGTCCATTTATATAAATTTGCCTTGATTTTTATGTACCATTTTAACCACTAAAATGACCAAAAGAGCCATAATAAACAGGAATGATTGGACATTCCTCTTTTATATTGTACACTGTTGTATATATTTTTTCTATTCTTCAGAAATGAATAGAAATTCGTATATATTTTTTCTATTCTTAGCCCGATTTCAGTGAAAAACGTTGCAAAATATATCATACATATGTATCAAAATCAGAACCATTCATCTGATTATCAAAACTGAAAGCGAGATAGTACAAACCTATATGTGCTTATTTTGATAATCTACATGAACCGAAAGATTATAAAATATTGTAAAAAAGCACTTTATATGTTCAACTTGTAGTTATTTTTCTATTTTAAAATTGCAAAACCATATTATAAAGTCGCTTCTTCTGTTATCAAATTTAAAACAAAACAAAACAAAACATCTTCTAAATACATTGGTGGCTACAATGGATGCTTAGATCATGCAAGCAAATGTATAGAGGGAGTTCCGATAATAAAAAAATACAGCACAAGAAAGTGACGAATGCCTCTGAAAAGGATTTGTAAATATAGCAGAAATATATTATAAAAAGAAAAGACAATAGAAGTAACTAATTGCCTAATATTGCTCTTGTAAATTTGTTCATTGGAAACTTACCTAATTGACCATGGATGAAGGGACATGGGTAATGGACGCGTCACGTTGTCTTTATGTGGTCAACATACATACTAGGTTATTTAAAAATCCTTTCATGCAGGACAAAGTTACACTCCGGACACGAATGTTCTGTAAAGCCGAACAGACAGACGGACAGATGGATGATCCGATTTAAATATGCCGCCCTTTGTTTGCATTAAAAACTGCATTAAACTTTTCTGAAATTCAAAATACCTTGATCACATCTAGGACCTTGCCAACCAGAGTCACATAAAGAGATAACGCAATTTCCAGTTGTACCACTGCAAGTAGTATTTTTCAGGCAATGGCAAGTCGATGAACAATTGAAGCCAAACGATCTGTGATCACAAACTTAAAAGAATGAAAAGGGTTTGACATATATATTATCAACTTGAGTTAATACAGGCAATTATTTTTCATGGTTAAGAAAACAAGACAAATCTATTACTATGCACAAATGAATTTTACCATGCAATTTTTGTGAACTGATACGAGGTATTCTTTTAATTAATGACAAACTAGAGAGGAAACAAGCATTGCTGTGTTCAATTATTATATAACTATTGTTCGGCATCATTTTACAAGATAGTCTTTTTATTAACCTGATAATTTATGTCTAGCTTGTACCTATCTTTGCCTTTTTGTAAAAGTGCGAAAAACATAGAATAAACATTAAAAATCGTATTAACAATCTGGAAAAATGGAAATCCTCCTGAAGCATTAAAACAACAAGATTACATGAAAATTGCAGACTCGGTTTGATTGAGTCTGTACATTATGGACAATGAAAAACCATCATCCCTCATGCCTCCCTCTACCACCGACTTGACAAAAGAATGTTATGAGCAGTATTCCACTGGAAGGACACTCGCTGTAAAATAATGTCGTCAGTGCTTCAAGAACTGATAACTCTCTGATCACTTTACCCCGAATTTTCATTCATTTCACAAAGATTTAGAAACGAACACAATAAAGGTTGATTATTTGTATCTGGTCAGAAGCAGAGCAACAGCTTACTTTTAAACTTGATGAATGCCATGTTGTCCATAATTTGAAATACAGCTGTAACATGCTAATTGCCAGGGTATTTTTACCTAATATTTCAAATACCTTTTTCTTTTAAACAACTAGAAGTCTTTAAAATTGTCGTAGTAAAAATATATATTGATATATGACATATGATATCCGTACCTTGATCACATCTCTGTCCTTGCCAACCAGGGTCACATAATCCAGTATTACAGGTACCAGTTGTACTGTGGCAATTTGTATTCTTAAGACAGTGACAAGTAGATGAACAATTATACCCAAATGTACGATGATCGCATTCTATAAAATTGAATAAAAGAATGTTTAAGGAACTCCACTGACTAAAATATAATTTTTTATGAATTTCTGACAGGAATCAGCCGAGGCACATAAAACAAACATATACGCAGAGGTTAATAGAATTTCGTATTTATTTTGTTATTCTTTGCCCGATTCCAGTGAACAAAATATCATATCATATATATAATATATATATTTGTATCAAAATCAGATATATATCATGTAATCAAAACTCAAAGCAAAAATAGTACAAAATCTATATGTGCTTATAATGAGTTTGGAGGGGCTTGGGAAGTAGGTCTTGGACGCGATACGTGGTCTTGATATGGTATATGCTAGGGTATTTTAAAATCTTTTCATGCATGATAAAGTTACACCTCGGAGACGAATGCTCTGTAAGTTGGACCTTACAGACAGATGGATGATCCGATTTAGATATGCCGCCCTTTGTTTGCATTAAAAACTGCATTAAACTTTTCTGAAATTCAAAATACCTTGATCACATCTAGAACCTTGCCAACCAGAGTCACATAAAGGAAGAACACAATTTCCCGTGGTACCATTGCAAGCAGTATTATTCAGACAGTGGCAAGTCGATGAACAATTAAGGCCAAATGACCTGTGATCACAGGCTAAGAAAAAATAAAACAAATACGGCATTAATGTCATAAATATAAGTAAACATACAGGCATTATTTCACGGTTAAGAAAACAGTACAAATCCATTAGTATGCACAAACGATTCTTTACATTGCAATTGTGGTGCACTGATACACGGTATTCTTTTAATAATTTACAAACTAGAGAGGAAACAAGCATCGCTATGTTCAATGATATTGTTTTGCATCAGTTTACAGAAAGTGTTTTCGCTAATCTAATAATTTGTTTCTAGCTAGTACCTCTTTAAAAACGTGAGACAACCATAAAATAAACAGCAAAAATTTGTATTTAAAATCTGGAAAAGTCAGAAGCCTAAAAATAACAAAAGTACATGAAAATTACAGGCTCAGATTGATTGAGTCTGTTGAAAAGGTGCAGCATCACTTAAGCCCCATCCCCTCCCTGACACCGGCTTGATAAAATATAAGAATGAAACGTGCTGTTAAATGATGACGTCACTGTTTATAACACTGATAATTTCTCTGATCAAGAAATTAACTCCATATTCATTAATTTCACATAGATTTAAAAACAGCAGTACACTTTTCTTTTTGTCAACTATTTGAAAGAAATCTATTATCTAAATATCATATCATTAGACAGCCCCCAAAGAAAGTAATAAAACGGAAAAGAATATTCTAAAGAAATTCAAAAGAATAAAATAGAAAAGAACAAATAAAAAATACTGACTGACAAAATTATTGTTTACATAACCATACCTTTATCACAGCTAGATCCTTGCCAACCAGGGTCACACATACCGATACCACATTCCCCAGTTGTACTGTTGCAATTTGTATTATTAAGGCAATGACATGTCGTTGTACAATTTAAACCAAATGTGTGAAGACCACATGCTAAAGAATTGAAAATGTAAGCATCGCACAAGTACATTTTTAAATATATAGTAGTTAACGCAAGACAGAAATCCAAAAAGAGAATAAAGGCTATCAAACCTTTTTTTTTCAGGTGAAAACACAGCAAAGTAAAGCAAATTTATCTTTTATAAACCACTAACATTATGTTTATATAAATCAAATTATAATCAACGTGATTGTTGTTCCTTTATTCGTAAATGAACGTTGATATAAGCATACTGTAAGATCTAGTTCGTTCGTGCAACAACTACAATTGTTTTCATTACATTTTCTTGGGAACAAGAAAAAAATATTGTTGCACGCTGTATATTGTGTGGAACGTAAAACAAAATGACATGTAATTTCTTTGTCTTATTTGGACGAAATAGTACATTTTTTTGTAAAACAGCGGAACTCGAGACGCAAAAGTAATTGAGTGGTCGTAGTAAATACAAAATTTATTTTAGTTCGAATATGCAGGAAGTTTTATGCGTATAGTCAAAATGTTGATATTCCCTTAAGTTTAATTAACAAATTAGAAAATGGAATTGAATGCCTAAAGATTTCATATAACCAGTTATTATAATCATTTACGTATGTTATCACTATAAAAAAGAAAACGAAAAATGTAAGGGAGTAACAACAGAACAAGCAGTTATATTTCTAGCAAGCTATTGCAGTTATAAAAAGATCTGGGAGCTTTCGATCTTACCTTCATCACAACTTGGCGTCTGCCATCCACGATCACATATACCATTGTGACATTCTCCGGATATTTTATTGCAACTGGCATTGCTGAAACAATGACAAACCGAAGTACAATTCTGCCCAAATCTTCGATGCCCACAGCCTGAAATTATTAATGAATAAATAGGTTCGAAATGTTCACTCATCATTTAGTGTACTTAACATGCATGCATTAACAACACTATATTGCATTTAACAAGAAGATATACGAGCTATTTTGAATTTTGTACATTACCTTTATCACAACTAGGAGCCTGCCATCCAGGATCACATATACCATTGTGACATTCTCCAGATATTGTATTACAACTTGCATTATTTAAACAATGACAAACCGAAGTACAATTCTGTCCGAATCTGCGATGGCCACATGCTTAAAGCAAAGTAAAGTGATTAATAAATAAAATAGCAATGCTCAAACTTGTGATAATACATTTTCTTAACTGCAAGTGCATACTGGTATAACAATGTTTAAGCAGACATCACTTAAATTGCATACAACGAAAAATCTTAAGAATTAAATAAGTTTTCGTGTCTTATTAAAAATGCTATAATTGAATCATGTTGTTGTAAGATTAGGGGGAGATTATTAAAAGTATGTGTTAATATTGGGACTTTTTATTCCAGTTGTTGTAAGCATGCTAAAGGAAAATATGCAAAAGCAGCTATTTGAATAAATCACTAAACCTTGGCTACATGTAGGTAATAACCAGCCCGGATCACACAATCCTGTATTACAATGTCCGCTTATATGATCACAACTTGTGTTGTCTTTACAATGACACATTTTGTTACATCCAATACCGAATTTTCGATGATAACATGCTGTTAGAATAAACACCCTTTGTTAAAATATCACAGTTTAATAGAGCATACTTATACATTAAGCTTTCTTTGAGACAACACGCAACAGTTTGCTGTATTAAAGATATACTATGTTCATCATTGAGTGGACTATTTTACAGAAATGCATTGAAATCTATGGAATTCTTACTGAATATGTCTTAGTTGAAATAGAAGATGCATGGGAAGCTGAGTGAAGTGAAGTTTGTATTTTCTTAAAACAAAACTACCAGTTTTTTAAATGACACTATAATCATATTGTGACCTTCTATAGTCTTTAGAGTTTTAAACACAACATATCTACTTTGTGAGAACTGTGAAGTAAAAACATGTTTACAAAGATACTGTGTAGCATATCAATATTTTCTAATATCAAATTTGAGCATATTATATTTGTTTCCTATGGAATTGAAAAGTTACCAAATTTTCAGCTGTATAAGGATTTTAATCATTTGGCAAATGAGCAACAGTTATACAATTTGATGACTTTAGTTAAAACGTCTGTATGGCTAAAGTTTTATAAAAAAAACATATAGGCGACTGAAAATTAAATGTCAAACCAGAACAAATATTTTTAAGAGAAAAGATATACAGTGCGTATCATAACAAATGGAATTTGTTTTCAAATCACCATCCTTGTCTGCAAATAACATTCGGACTTATTAATTGTGCAATAATTTTCCTAATAGGATAATTACAAGAACCCCACTATTATGCAAAACAATTTACAACCAAAATGCACAAAATTGAGAACTTACTCGGTTATACGAAACTTTCACACTGTTCTCGCAGTAAATATTTTCCATTGTGCATACTCTGCTACGAATTTAATCATGACATATGTCAAGGTTACCAGGTTTTCAAATCTGAGATCTGAGCCGATTTCATGATAAGCAGGTATTATGTGCCGAAATTAAGTAGGCATATATAAAAACATGCTCTTAACAGTTTCTTAAACATTATATTTGACGCATGCATCTAATTAATAAAACTATGATATATGCTTAGCAAGACATAAAATGAATGTTTTTAAATAAAACAGTAAACAAACAAACGTTTGGTGAATTGTTTAAATATAAAAAGGATTGACAGAATTTAATATTCATTCATTAAAGTATTTAAAAGAAGGTACAAGAAGAAGAAGAACTGTCGATTTCCGAATCGAAATGAAAAGAATAACAGCCTAGTATAGAAAATAAGCTCTTGATTGACACAAAATATAACTTCATCATCTTAATTCAATACAATGACGGACATGGATTAAATTCGTTATTAGTGTTGGTATAAATCAAGGTAATATTTGCCTAATTATACTATACTCGTTTTATGCTATTGTAGAAAATATTTTATAATTTGTAATGTAAAACATATACATGTACTTATTGCATATTGCATAATGTAACAAAGTGCCTTGTGTTGGATATAAATTTACAAAACATTTTAGCATTTAAATTATTACTTATATAAAATATTTACAAAATTAGTTCTTACACATACAATTGCGTATTACCATGACAATTATATTGCAATGATTATCACGGTAAATTTAACTGTTACAGTAGTTTTTAAAATATACTTACTACTGTAATGATAATTACAAAAACAAACTGACTTTTTTACAAATATTGAATGTTGTTTATAAATAAAAGTTGGACGAGCAAGTAAGGAAAATGTGTTTAACCCTTTAGTGATGACTCACCATCCTCACATGCCTCGCCTTTCCAGCCTGCCAGGCAACCAGGTGTCTGACATTTCCCTGTTACTTGATCACATATGTTATTGTCTGAACAGTGACAACTATGCAAACATCCCGATCCAAAGTAACCGACTTTACACCCTAAATAAAAACAGTCAAATGAGAGTGTATGGAATATATTATAAGATAATAATTTAAGAAAAATCATGTAAGCGTTTTCAAGGAAAAATCCTCTTCAACAATAATTTGTTTATGATATGATTTTTAATTTGTGTAGTCACAACATTGACACCGTGTATATTCATTGATACAAATAAAATGAGGTCCTTGAAACCAAAGACCTTAGTAAAGTAGTATTTTGTCATATGTTCATTCGCCAATCACCAATGATAAATTATTCAATTTTGTATAATCACATTTTAAAAATTACATAATAGCACACACAATGAAATTCAAAATGATACCTTTCTCATTTAGCTTGAATTCACACAAAGTCAACACGCTCTTGTTCAATTCCACTATGAAGTACTGTGCGATAATTATGTCTAATTTTTTTGTAAAATTCCGTGTAGTAACATTCATCGATGGAACGTCGTAAACTTTCATTTTATCTGAATCTATTCCTGGCTTCACTGACACGTTGCTAGCATAAACTTCAGCGTGTTCCAATTGCGAGTTTTCATCTGACACAAAAATATTTGGATAGGGAACTATCTATCTATCTATCATTTAGAGATCTATTTAGAAATCTAGAAATCTATCTAGAAATCTAGAAATATATTGATAATATTAAATTTAGTTTCTAATAAATTTTGAATACACTTGAGTCTTTATATAACAAATGTTCGTTCTTCCTGTTCGATTTCTGATGATGTTGATACTTTGTCATATTAAAAAACTAAAACAATTATGACTTAAATAAAACAAAAATTTAAATAAATTTTTGAAAACCCATGTAACGAATTCAATCTGCTATTAATCGAGTACAAAACGTTCTACAGTTAAACAAAAGATATTATCTTACTTGCAGCACGTCCAAATATTTGTAAACCACCTAACAGGTATTTCTTTCCAAGATCAATTTTCCACCATGAGGGAGAGGTTCCGTTTGTCACGCTACAGCATTTACATTTATCTATTAAATAATTCTGAACCCCGTCTATTGCTTTACTAGAGTTGTAATTTGAATCTGGAGAAAATATACTGGACTGGCTTGTTGTAACGTTTGCTTTGATACTTTCAATAAAATTAAATTCTGAAACGATTAAAATTGAGACATATTGAAGAATTGCGAATAAAATATCAATAAAAAATAATAAAAAATAATAAATAAATAAATAAAATAAAAAAAACAAAAACATACTGTGCAGTGTTATAAAGTTACTAACTTTCCATGCCAATCGTAATTAAAATAGATTATAAAGAATACATATTTATAGCACGAAATTTAAATACCAGCATAAGATTGCTATTATTCCGTTTATGTGATTCTTTGCTTGGTTTTGGTTAATCTTTTGTCGAAGTGGGGATGGGATTGATATTCAGAAAGAATAAAGAGAATTTGAAACTAAACAAATAACAAATCAATTCGAATATATGCAAGTAAACCCATTCATAAAATAAGTTTGACATACAAAGCACATGATGTAGCGTTTTAGGTAAACGTTTATTCGCTATAGGGTCAGATATTCTAATAAGTAAGTCACCATTATTGCCATTTTTCGTATCTCATTTAAATATGTACTAGCTTATCCGAAACCTAAAATTGCTTTTCGTTTTGTATGACTTGCTTAACTTTCTTCATCTTTATATGCATCACAGCATCATTTGACATTATATTTCATACATTAAAAATCAATAAATGCAAACTGAGACGAACAAGATAAGTAGTATTAAAGGAGCTGCGATTATGTCAAGTGTATTTAATAAGCGCCCTAGCGCCCAGTTAGCCAGCCTGAATTTCATATTCAGAACAAAAACAAAAAATCTTAAAACTGTACAATTCAAACAGCATTGAGACTGTAAAACACTTTCAAACAGAGAGCCATGTTATAACCGTTACAAAATTACATTACCCCTCTATATTTTGATTTTAAAATTAATTCAACGAATAAAGCAACTGTTATATTGTTGTAATAACTAATACATCTAAGATGGTGTTTCTTGTCAGCCGCTTTTGTTTTTTTTGTCATTATGGTTGAACTCAATGACTGTTCTGTACAAGAACTGTTAATATCATGGGGATGAAGGGACACTCTTGATACCTGTGACTGCTATGATTTCTTACAATAAGTTTATATAGAGAATACATGGTTGATGTCGGAATGGAGAAGGTTTATCCGGTGAGCGAGAAATTGTGTCATGGCGAGCTTTAGCTACAGGTCTACCGTCAATAAGAAGTTATTTCACGAATTTCGGCGAGTCACTTTTTTGCTATGGCAATGTTATTGAATATTCTTCCTGAGTTCATATATTCAATGTTAAACATGTGACGATGTCGCTTGATAATGTTAGTTAAGCATACAAGTTTGTAATTCAACGTCAGTGGCCTTTTGCTGGTTATGTCATTTTGAACGTGCGTTCATTCACTCGCCCATTATGGGGAAATTGCCGGAAATTTGCATCATCTTACCCAAGATCTTGCCAAAATAGAATTGAAATACCCTAGATATTTTGAATATATTGTAACACAGATATAAATAGTTATGTCTGCATTATCAATTGGAATGATTTTGTTCTATAATAACTTTTTATCATTCTCCTTTAGTTGAGATTTTATGTTATCTCTATTAAATAGTGAAAAACAGAATCCCTAAAGAAGGCCCATCACGGCAAATTGTAAAATGCTGCAGGCTCGGTTTGATTGAGCCTGTTCATGGACGGTAATGGAAATTGCAAGTTACCGTCCAAGCCCCCCTAGCACCGGCTTAAGCAGAATTCAACATTTAAACACTAAAATGGTGAAATTTTGAATTTAGAAACATCCGCAGATAGTGTTCATACGGCGGTTATCATGGAACCTTCAATGTGACATTTTTGCATATTACTGATATCTATCATGGTTGCATCACAGTTTTCTCTAAAATAGTAATGAACTTTCAATTAACTTCCGTATGTTCGTATTGACCATCTAACTTCTCGTTGAGATACTAATTATTATCATATTATTTAACAGTGCAATATTCAAAGGGCTTTATTTTACACTGGTATTATTATATTTTAATCTTCGGACTGTTTAACCGGTGTATGACATAATTTCATTTCGCTCTACAATATCTTGTATTCTGATATATATTGTCATAACAATAAGGATGCCTATTGTTATGAAAAGACAATATCAACATAAGTCAAAGTGAAGCCATAATTTACCTGCAAAGCATTTGATGATAGTAGCTTGTAAAAGTAGCAGTACAATACAAAAACGTGTCGTCATTGTGCCAAAGTCGGTTCTCTGTAAATGAAATTATCATAAGCAGTTTGATAAACATGGAAACTTCCATAGATAAATATTGTTATTTCACACCCAAATGCACTTAAGGTACTCCACATGATGTTCTTATATACTTAATAAATTCATCAAATCTTATCAGTCTAGCCTCATATTTATTTCTGGGTCCATAACTGTTGATTTTGATAGTTTTCTTTGATTTTATGTATTGTTTAATTCTGGTATAAAATAGAAAGATCATTTCGTATTGACATATCTTGCCAGTCTGTTCACCTTTGATATTTTATGAACGGCATTCTTGGATAACTAACCATTTAATTATAACCAATATTTTCAAATCAATACTTGGCAAATGTAGTTTTTATGGGAATACGATTGAACAAAATCAGCATCGCCTTTGAAGTAGCAACCGAGTTCCGGTGAATACAAATATGTAAGTTTGTATTACAATTTACAAAATAATTATAAAGAAATATACCTGGCTTTTTTATCCTTAACAACACAGTCATTAATAAGGAAGTTAAAATTTCTTAAATTTATCTCTCACTGATATCTGAAGTATGAGCTGTTATCTAACATATTCCGGGTTGTTAGCGTCTTACGACACTGTCAATCAAAATAACTTATTATCTCTATAAAAAATAAGTATTTAAAATACCAAAAAGACACTTAGGATTCAACATATATCATGACTTTGTTTATTCAATATTGTTCAAAATGTGACTCTTATGTAACTGTTGTCCTGTCATGGGGTCATTAAGCTTTTAATTGTTCTTTTTTACCAAATACAAGTCTTTTTGTCAGAAACTGATGTTCATAAAAGATGGAAATTGGGAACATTTGTGCCGGCATGTGTGTAGTGAATAGAGTCTTTAACAGATGAAACATGTACACACTGTTCTTAATTAAAACTGCTGCTACTATAACGAATGTTATTAACAAAATACTAATTGTGTGATCGTCTTAAATCTAATCCGGCAGTACATGTACATAATCTAGCCTTGTTTTGTAGTTTATACTTGTAAAAGGTCTGTGTCCAGCTAAGTGTTTGTATAAAATAGTTTTGAAGTTATCTGAGTTAAATGTTGCAATAACACTTTTTAAGTCTCCATATCAAATCCTTGAAAAGGCAATTTTAAATTATTTTATATTATGTTTTAGATATGTCTAACTCATTGGATTATTGTTCATACACACAAGGCTATTTGAGAATATTAAATTTTACACAGGTTCCAATTCAAAAAAGTAACATCCTCGATAACGTATGTAATTAATGATTGAATAAATAGCAATAATAAATAGAAGAAAATATAGATATACACACGTTCAAAAATTATTAAAGTTGTGGCAAATGAAATTAAGAGTCTCAAAACAAAATAATAATACTATTCAAATCTATTTAGAGACTTTTAAAAAATCAAACATATTCACTGTGCTTTTTTTAAAGTTTAATTTTCAGCTGTGCAAAACATTTAACGGATCAACACAAAAATGTCTTGGTAATAATTTATAACAGAGAATCTGAGCATGATAATCAGGAAGTGAAAACCATACTCAAACAATTTGCGTAATTGAAGGTTAGAACACGAAACACATAATACATTTATAATCTAATCGCTCTAACCACCACGTTACTTGGCATTCCATACTTACGTTTATTTCATTTTATCGCAATGGAAATGCAAAATATAGCAAGGAAATGCGTTGAATTTATATCCCCCGCCGTGTACTGGTTATTACAATCACAAACAACTTTAGACACAAAGCTTTATTTACATAAATTTATCATGCAAATGCATAAATTTGGCATGCAAATTTCCTTTTCGTATTGATGGTTCCAATAACGTCTTGTTGAAATCAATTCAGCAGTTGAAAAGTAATAACAATATTGCTCTATATACATACTGCACAGCTAATCAAGGGCTATAACTCTGTTGTGAAGGCTGTGAGCAGAACAAGGGAATTTTTATTATCATCTCCCAATGGAATTAATTGTTCCAATAAAGTGTCATTGAATTCCAGCCTGCACTTGCAGAGATATAGCGATGACATGATTATTGCTCTATATGCATACTGCTTAACTTATCAAGGGTCATAACTCTATGTTGAAAGGTCTGACAGGAATAAGGCAACGATAAACGCCTCTTCTATTAGTATTGATTGCTCCCATTAAGTTTCGTTGAATTCAATCCAATAGTTGCAGAGAAATAGCATGGACACTTATTGCTCTATATGGATACTACATAAACAAGAGCCATGTCAACATGGCCATCCCCCGCCGAATGTGTTTGCTCATTGGAAGAATGTATATGTAGTAGAGCGGAATAATTCCATTTTAAGAGGTCTTTTGGTAATGAAAACTGATGGCTATAGTGATTACAGATTTGAAACCTATGTGAATACTGATGGCTGAAAATAACAAAGGGCAATTACTGAAAAATAATGCAGGGTAGGTTATCATTCTTGTGTGCTGCATCCCTCCTCAGTAAAATCTATCCACCTATGAAGTTTCAAGTTGATACCTCAAATACTTTTTGAGAAATAAATTGAATTGAAAAATTAAGTATGAAAAAGAACAAAGGGCAATAACTCAAAAATTATAAAAGGTAGTGTTATCATTCTTGTGCAGTGCACACCTCCTGAGTGAGATCTATGCACCTATAAAGTTTCATTTTGATATCTCAAAGGCTTTTTGAGTCATGCTCTGGACAAAAATTAATTTTGAAAAATAACAAAGGGCAATAACTCAAAAATAATGCAGGGTAGAGTTATCATTCTTAAGCACTGCACTCCTCCTCAATGAGATCCATCCACCTTTGAAGTTTCAAGTTGATACCTCAAATACTTTTTAAGATAAGCTCTGGACAAAATAGCATAAAAAACAAAGGGCAATAACTCAAAAATAATGCAGGGTAGAGTTATCATTCTTAAGCACTGCACTCCTCCTCAATGAGATCCATCCACCTTTGAAGTTCCAAGTTGATAACTCAAATACTTTTAGAGATATGCTCCGGACAAAAATGTCGGACGGAAGGACGGACGGACGGACGGAAGGTCGGACGGACGGACGGAGACTATTTCTATATCCTCCGCCGAAATTTTTCGGCGGGGGATAATAATCATGGGACATAACTCTATGTTGAAGGGCCTGACCGAAACAAAGCGACCGTTTGCACACATCCTCTCAATATTGATGGTTATCATAAGGTTTCGTTTAATTCTAGCCAGTAGTTGCAGAGAAATAGCGCAGAAACGGTTATTACTCTATATGCATACTGCATACCTAATCAAGGGCCATAACTCTGAGTTAAAGACCGGAACAATGCGATGATATGCGCATCTCCTCTTGGTATTGATGTTTCCTATAAAGTTTCGTTGAATTCAAGCCAGTAGTTGCAGAGCAGAGAAGTAGTGCAGAAACGGTTATTGCACACTGCATAATTAATCAAGGGTCATAACTCTGAGTAAAGATTCTGACCAGAACAAGACGACGATATGCGAGTCTCCTCTTGAATTTGAAGGTTCCCATAAAGTTGCTTTGAATCCCAACCATAATTTGTAGAAAAGTAGCGCGGAAACTATCATTTCTCTATATGCATATTGCATAACTAATGAAGGGCTATTACTCTTTAAAGGGTCTGACTGGAACATTTCCTTTGTTTATATTTATGGTTTCCATAAAATTTGGTTGAATTCAAGCCAGTAGTTGCAGAGAACTAGCACGGACACGAAATTCGGATGGAGGGATGGAGGGAAGGAAGGACGGACAACGACAAAACAATATCCCACTCCCAATTCGATCGGCGGGGATAATAAATGATACATACAACCCATTAAATCACAATGGTACGATGCTATCTTACACATGTTTCATTATTTACATCTGAGTCTGATTACGACTCTATGTTACTGTAAATTATCTTGCGTGCGTCACGTCTTTCATCAAATTAACTATTTCTGAAAATCAGTTTTGAAAATTAATCAAACCCCTGCCCCTCCCCCCACAAAAAACAATATAACATATTCCTCGTTTTGTGATTAAACTTATTTGTTGAGTAGTATAGATCTTGTTTGCAACATTTGCAATCCTGCAGTGTTGGTCTATCTTTAGCAGTTCTGTGTTTTTCTATTCTATTGGATACTACTACAATTGTCCCTGTTATTGAACACAACTTACATACGGTAATTTGCATGCACGCTCTCACGCGTGTTTTTCTTCTTGTTTTTTTATCATTAAACGGCGTGCTATGCAGCTGACCTGGACTCATTCATTATAAAAAGTCCTTATCAAACATGCAATGATATTCATGTTTTATAAAAGTGCATTTAGGACAAAGTTGATTACATCTGCACTACACTGCACATGCTCGCTTGATATAGGGTACTTTACTGATAATTCAATGCACATTCGACACAGCGCAAACATCGAACGATAAACTTCAAAAGATATTAAAACAAGTATGCGTTTTATCTAGTTTAAGATTTCTAACATATCTTTGATATTTTAGAATAGTTTTAATATTCATGTCCCGAGCAGATTATATATTCTCTCTTTGTATGGGCAGCAAAGTGAGACCTAGAAGTGGCAAGCATAGCCAACGGCCAAAAAATAATGGGTTCACATTCTTAAAACACTCGTTCTCAACAATGATAATTGTAAAGCGGTGCGGCGGTCCGGTTCACTTTTACAATGTCTATACCTCTTATCTTTAAATGTGGACCATATAATCTTGATTACGTTTCAAAGTTTGTATGTGTTCAACACTCCATGAGCATTTAGATTACTCTGTCACAGCAAAGTCTCTTGTTTAGTTAGCCAACCGACCTTTAGGTCTCTTAAAAATCAGAGCAATACCTAACATTGTCTTTACTAAGTTGTTAAACTCATTATTTTGGTCTGTGGTAGCATATGGTGCAGCTTTATGAAGCAACCAATCGTTTGCCTATACTAACTCAATTCAGCACCGTTCTATGTGCCTTGTCTTAGCGACATCACGCTTTTGTTCTAATTTTTGGTACAAATATGTATGCTTATCCACTTGGTAGTACAATATGTAAAAACTGGTTGATTAGAACAAAACAAATTTTAATTTATTGATCTTGAGTGATCAGAATTTTGTAACATTGATTATGTGGTAAAGAAAAAAACACAATGTAATAAAAAGTAAGAATAGAGAATCATGCAAACATTCATTGCACATTGAAATGTAAATGTTACGTTTAAGCAGGGAAGGTGGCACAAGCTGCGCAGACAGTTCACACTTAAAAAACAGGGCCATTCTAAATAGAATCACTGGAGCTTCTTAACTTACTTCTAAGAGAGACAACTGCACAAACCTTACCACATTTTACTGTTTTATGCACTGAAGATTTTCTCACTTAGTTACAATCACATCATATGATCTAGTTATTATACAATGTACATGCTTTTAAACTTACTATAAAAGGGACAAATCGTGTATTCTTATTTGTACAGGAAAGTTTCCCTTCTTTTATTATGTCAAAGCAGGTTTTGGTAATACTTCATACGCAAATTGCATTTGAGAATATAAAAATAAATTTTGCCATTGTTGTCATTGTGTTAATTATTTAATATACAAGGTATTTATAAAGAACTGCAATTACTACTTTTAATATCGACAACAAGAAACAAATGTTTGTTTTATTTGTTCTAAAAGAATTGATGATTGAGAGAACGATGATATTTAACTAGATGTGTTTATTGAACAGAAAAACACGTGGAAAATGCACATGCCATTCATCAATGTTTCTATTGAATGTTAAAGGCAGATTGAGCGACACCTTCTATTTCCAGTATAAATTGTTTCATTAAATATCCTATGAATCAACTGAATTTTGAATATCTATGTAGGAAACTTTAACTATATTAAGTAAAACCTAAACTGAGAATAGTCTAGGTAAGGTAAATAAACCTTGTCAGCAAGTGACAAAACCTGACAATTCGGAACTGGGAGAAATCAAATCCATGTTAAAACGTTTGAATGACAGAATGGACAGGGTGGAGAAACAGAATAAAAGTACAGCAAGTCGTTCGCCGGTAGAGAATGACTCGGAAAAGGTAAAAATCTGGAAACAAAGTGATCCCTCGGAAGCATTAATCACAACAAAATTACAAGAGAATTGCAGACTCGGTTTGATTGAGTCTGTAAGTCATTTTACACATGATTTTAGACCAAGAGGACAATATAGTCATAGAGGACAAAGGCACTACATAGGTACATTGTCTAGAGGAAGATATAACATGCATGTTAGAGGTAAAAACCAGAGTAGACCATGGAGATGGACAGCTAGTAATACTTTTGCACCAGATACTGGTATGAATGCAGATTGTTATACTTGTGGTCAAAGAGGTCATTTTGCAAAGTATTGTCCGTTAAACAAGTAGGTGTCAGTATGAGGGGTCAACATATTGGCACACATGTTAAAACTGACCCACAACTTGTAGGTGAACCTTCTGAAGTGAAGATACTGTTGAATGGTGTAGAAACTTTAGCCTTATGTGATACAGGGTCTTGTGTCTCTACATGTTTAGAAAAATATTACTCTGATCATTTAGCTCATATACAGTTACAACCAATTTCAAACATTTTAAAAATTAAATGTGCAAATGGAAAAAATCTCCCTTACTCGGGATTTATTGAATTATCTATTAATGCTCTTGGTATACCAGACTCTTTATCACAGCAGTGCTTATTACTCATTGTAATCAGTTTCTACAGAAATGTGACATCCATCTACCATGGTTTTTGGCATTCAGATGTATTCATCTTAGAGATAAACAGCTAAAGAGGAATCACAACAAACTAGCCATACTGAGGAGTGCAGAAATAAGTAATATTTTTATTTCACCTAATCATTCTGTAAATATAAGGTGTAAAACTGATAAAGAAATTCAGCATAAAAAGACATGTGCAATTGTTGAACCAACAGAAGGGTCAATTTTGCCAAATTCTTTGGAAATCACACCGTCAGTGGTTAGCTACTGTCCAAGTAGTAAACAAGATTTTATTGTTACTGTTATGAATTTGTCAGACAGAACAGTTTGTGTCCCCCCAAAAGCAGTGGTTTTTGAAATACAACCAGTTAGACAAGTTAGAGGCTAGCGAGCCATTTCAAAGTATCTTGAAAAATATTAATATCGGGTCAGAAATTTCAGAAGATCAACATGATTTGTTGTTTAAATTGTTGAACAAACATGTAGATGTCTTTTCAACCAGTGATTCTGACATAGGTTCGTGCAAGGTAGGTAAACATAGAATTGATTTAACAGATGAGGTGCCATTTAAAGAAAAATTTAGACGTATCCCACCTGGTATGATTGATGAGTTGCGAGCACATTTAGAAGATTTAGTTAGTGCTGGAGTTATAAGGAAGTCTTATTCTCCATGGGCATCACCAGTGGTCTTGTGTAGAAAGAAAAACGGTAAGCTTAGAATGTGCGTTGATTACCGGAAATTGAATTCAAAAACAGTAAAAGATAGTTACGCATTGCCACGTATTGAAGACGTTCTTGATTGCTTGCATGGTTCTACCCTATTTACGACACAAGATATGAAGTCCGGGTATCATCAGGTCTTAATTGAAGAATCACATAAGGAACGTACAGCTTTCACTTTAGGTACATTAGGTTTTTGGGAATTTAACCGACTTCTGTTTGGTTGTACTAATAGTCCTGCCATTTTTCAAAGAATTGTTGAAGAAATCTTAGGCGATTACAACATGGAAATTTGCATGATTTACTTGGACGACCTTTTGAGATTTAGTTCTTCATTTCAGTAACACATAGAAAGATTAGGTCTTGTTTTGGCTCGTTTAAGAGAAGCTTATATAAAATTGTCTACAGAGAAGTGTACATTTATGAAAAAGAAAACAAAATTTTTAGGTCATGTAATTGGTCCAGATGGTGTTCAGCCGGATCCAGAAAAATGTAGTAAGATTTTAGATTTTCCAGTCCCATCAAACCCTGATCAATTGAGATCTTTTCTCGCCTTGGCAGGTTATTACCGCAAGTTTATAAAAAACTTTAGCAAGATTGCAAAGCCCGTGAATGATTTACTGCCGCCTACAATTATTAAGAAAGGTAAAAAATCTAGTTATACAGCATGGAAATGGGAAGACATTCATCAGAAGACCTTTGAAAATATCAAACAGATTTTATTATCCCCACCTGTTCTAGGTTACCCAATTTTTGGTAAACCATTTATCCGTCATACAGATGCAAGTTCAACTGGAGGTTTGGATCAAGAACAAGAAGGTAAGAAAAGAGTTATTGCTTTTGCAAGCAGGAGTCTGACAAAGGCAGAAAAAAACTATTCTACCTTAAAGTTGGAATTCTTAGCTATGAAATGGATAAACACGGACAAATTTAGAGACTATCTTTTGTCAAGTTCTTTCACAGTTTATACGGATAATATTCCCTCACATATGTTTTGTCGTCAGCGAAATTGGAAGCTACTGGTCAAAGATGGGTGTCCCAACTGAGTGATTTTAACTTTTCAATTGTTTATATACCTGGAGCGAAAAACATTGATGCGGATATTATGTCACGCTATCCTCATAAACAGGTAGACAAAGATCAAGTGAGTATAGACAGTGAAACAATCACTGCTGTTTGTCAAAGTTCTATATTTCCAGTACCGGGTGTTGAGACACTGTCATCAACTTCATTAGATATTATAGATTGTACACATCCAGGACAACCTATTTCACAGATTGAATTACGCCAGTTGAGGAAAAGACAACGTGATGATCCAATTGTAGGTCTTTGGTTTAGGGCTACTATAGATAAGAGTTTACCAAGTAAGAATTTGATATGTAACAATGACCATTTGACAATGTCTAGGCACTTTAATAAATTCATAGTTAAACGTGGCTTGTTATATAGAGAAATGGGAGACAAGAGAGAAAATATTTTACAGTTGGTTGTGCCATCTTGTTTTAGGAAGCAAATCATAGAAATTTTCACAATCAAATAGACCACCCAGGCAGGGAAAAAACCATTAGTTTAGTAAAAGATAGATTTTATTGGCCCTCTTATACTGCAGACATTAGTTCTTGGGTAGAACATTGTGGTCGTTGTAAACGTAGAAAAAGTTCTGTAAACATCCGTTCACTCTTGTGAATATTGAAAGTACATGTCCTTTAGAACTTGTAAGTACAGATTCCCTTACAGTAGATCCTTGCTCAACTGGAATTAGGAATATACTGGTAATAACAGACCACTTTACCAAGTTTGCGGTGGCTGTACCGTGTAAAAACCAAACTGCTAAGACCACGGCAGAAGTACTCATGAACAACTTCATTATACATTATGATGTACCTGCAAAACTTTTGTCAGACCAAGGTACAAACTTTAAAATTGAAGTTATTCAAGAGCTATGTAAGTTATTAGGGATAGAAAACGTAAGAACAACTATATATCACCCACAATGTAACGGAATTTCAGAAAGATTTAACAGAACGTTGCTAGAACGTATGTTAGGGACTTTAGAGCCTGAACAAAAAAAACTGGAACAAATACATTCAGCCACTTGTTTTTGCATATAATGCAATGAAACACGAATCTACTTGTTTTTCACCGTTTGAATTAATGTTTGGTAGGAAGCCAAGATTAGCAATTGATAATATGTTTCACATTGACAATGAAGGTTTTATTTCCACAGATTATGTTAAAGATTTAAAAAGCAGGATAGAGTTCGTTCAAAATATAGCTTATAAAACTTAGCTGACGCCAGATTAAAACAGAAGATAAATTACAACAAGAAAGCGGCATTATTGCAAGTTGGTGACAAGATTAAGTGAAGGTTATAAGGAACAATTACAGAAACCTGTTCCAAAACCTAGAGCCAAAAAGGGTTCTGGTACACCCGAACTTAAACAAGATATGTTTGTAAAACATGTATGCCCCCTATCGGCAGCCAATTAGTCATGTGATCAGGTTATTATGCATAACTTCTGACCAAGTGAACAAACAATAAAGGTTATCAGTTATCTAGTATCTACTGGTCATGACTAGTCACAAGGTCATAATAATTGTGACCCCATAGGTCGTGTGAAGCAATTTAAGTTATTACAAATCTTACCAAATAATATAATTATGCATAAATTTTATGAGGCCTCATTAATGACAGCCAATGTGTTATATAACATATGACCTTCAAATGTGTATACCAAAAGCATTTTTAGTTTAATATAAAAATATCAACCAAGGCAACTTGAGTTGTTGAGTTATTGGTCAGAAACCGTCATTAAGTACAAGGACAATATGACATTGACCCCTTGACCCAAAAATCAATAGGGGTCATCTACTGGCCATGACCAATAATCATACCAAGTTTGAAGTTTCTAGGCCGAAGCGTTCTTTAGTTATTGATTGGAAACCGTTTTTACCTACAAGGTCAATGTGACCTTGACCTTGGACCCCTTGACCCCAAAATCAATAGGGGTCATCTGCTGGTCATGACCAATCACCATGCCAAGCTTGAAGTTCCTAGGCCGAAGCGTTCTTTAGTAATTGATCGGAAACTGTTTTGACTTACAAGGTCAATGTGACCTTAACCTTTGACCCCTTGATCCCAAAATCAATAGGGGTCATCTGCTGGTCATGACCAATCACCATACCAAGTTTGAAGTTCCTAGCCCTAAGGGTTCTTTAGTTATTGATCAGAAACTGTTTTTACTTACAAGGTCAATGTGACCTTGACCTTTGACTCTTGACCCAAAATTCAATAGAGGTCATCTGCTGGTCACGACCAATCATCATACAAAGTTTGAAGTTCCTAGGCCTAAGCGTTTTTTATTTAATTGATCGGAAACCGTTTTTAACCTACACGGTCCGAATGTGACCTTGACCTTTGACCCTTGACCCCAAAATCAAAAGGGGCATCTGCTGGTCATGACCAATCACCATACCAAGTTTGAAGTTCCTAGGCCTAAAGGTTCTTAAGTTATTGATCGAAAACCGTTTTTACCTACAAGGTCAATGTGACCTTGACCTTTGACCCCTTAACCCCAAAATCAATAGGGGTCATCTGCTGGCCATGACCAAACACCATACTAAGTTTGAAGTTCCTAGGCGTAAGGGTTCTAAAGTTATTGATCGGAAACCGTTTTTACCTACAAGGTCAATGTGACCTTGACCTTTGACCCCTTAACCCCAAAATCAATAGGGGTCATCTGCTGGTCATGACCAAACACCATACCAAGTTTGAAGTTCCTCTAGCCTAAGGGTTCCTTACTTATTGATCGGAAACCGTTTTTACCTAAGAGGTCAATATGACCTTGCCCTTTGACCCCTTGACCCTAAAATCAATAGGGGTCATCTACTGATCATGACCAATCACCATATCAAGTTTGAAGTTCCTAGGCTTAAGGGTTCTTTAGTTATTGATCGGAAACCGTTTTTACCTACAAGGTCAATGTGACCTTGACCTTTGACCCCTTGCCCCAAAATCAATAGGGGTCATCTGCTGGCCATGACCAATCACCATATCAAGTTGAAGTTCTAGGCCTAAGGGTTCTTTAGTTATTGATCGGAAACCGTTTTTTACCTAAGAGGTCAATGTGACCTTGACCTTTGACCCTTGACCCTAAATCAATAAAGGGTCATCTACTGATCATGAACCAATCACCATACCAAGATTGAATGTTCCTAGGCCTAAGGGTTCTTTAGTTATTGATCGGAAACTGTTTTTGTTTACAAGGTCAATGTGACCTTGACCTTTGACCCCTTGCCCCAAAATCAATAGGGGTCATCTGCTGGTCATGACCAATCACCATATCAAGTTTGAAGTTCCTATGCCTAAGGGTTCTTTAGTTATTGATCGGAAACCGTTTTTACCTAAGAGGTCAATGTGACCTTGACCTTTGACTCCTTGACCCTAAAATCAATAAGGGTCATGTACTGATCATGACCAAACACCATACCAAGATTGAAGTTCCTAGGCCTAAGGGTTCTTTAGTTATTGATCGGAAACCGTTTTTGTTTACAAGGTCAATGTGACCTTGACCTTTGACCCATTGACCCCAAAATCAATAGGGGTCATCTACTGGTTATGACCAATTACCATACCATGTTTTAAGTTCCTAGGCCTAAGGGTTCTTTAGTTATCACTTGGAAACAATTTGGTCGACGGACAGACGGACCGACAAGTGCAAAGCAATATACCCCCTCTTCTTCGAAGTGGGGGCATAAAAAGGGTTGAATACAAGTCGACACTTGAATCTAGTGATTCAGACGATGAAGATATTCGAACCAGAGTTGTCAAGTATAGACCGGCCGGTCCTAAAATTGATACGCATATTTAAGAGACACCTCCCATAGAGGCTGTCAGTAGTCATGAAGATAAAAGTACTGATATTAAGGTTGATGATATTACTATTGATGAACATACGAAAGATGATAGTACAGCAGAAGATCTTACGTAGCGCTTCAATCATTGTTAAAATAACTACTTTTGCTCTGTCTTATTTGCATGAACACTTTTATTTTTCACAATATAAGAATGAGAGACAGACGCACATGCCAAGATTATAATGTCGTATGTCGTCAGGAGCTTATCTTTTGTAAGTGTTGACTTGAATTATTATTATTTATTAAACTAAACTTTGTAAAATATTTGTTTAGAATTAATAAGTTGATAAGATGCTGTTTCAGCTATCTATTGATATTGTTTGAACCATTGTGTGAAATGTTGAAAATGAGAACAGTTGTAATGCTGTATTAATAATTATTTTTGTAATGAGTTGATGCTTTTTATTAATAAATTCTTCTTTGTTTCAGGACGTTTATAGACTAGCATTAACTTGGTCATGAAAAAATGAAAGAAAGCTATTATTCATCAAATTTATATGTAGAAAAGAAAACTGTATAAATCAAGATGAAGCTGACACCATTTTAGTTGTTGTTCATCCACCCGTATCCATCTCACACAAGAAAACCCCCTATAACATCTATGAAATTAAATAAGAATCATCTGCTTTTGATTTCGCCGAAAAATGTTTCAAAATAAGTAAATAATTGTATTAATCTCCTATGTTAATTTGACGTATACACCTACCCTTATCGTATAGTGTGATATACCATCGGCCAGTTGCAACTGGGAACATAATTATGATTTGCCGTCCTAAATATAAGCTCATAGGCAAGTATAAGTATTTTGGTGATGCCGTTATGTAGATTTCACGCTTTAACCGATCTGTAGAAAAGCTATAAAGTAACAGGAGCATCGAAACACAGGGTTATGTGACATGTGCAAGGAGGCGTAGCCCCTTCCCCGAGTATAAATCAGATTGTCGAGTGTTTTTGGTGTTTTTTCTGTTTTGTATCAAAGGCAAGAAATAAATAAAATACCGTCCTGGTCGACACTAAATGAAACCCTAGAAAAAAGGAAATCTGACAACCCCCCCCACCAAAAAAAAAAAAAAAAAAAAAACACAAAGAAAAAGAAAAAGAAAAAAAAAAACATAAGCGACCAACGAGCATGCCTCTAGCTTTATCTCAAACAGACAGTGCTGGTTAACTAATACATGTCTTCCATTTAACGCATTGTACATGAATTAGCATACGATTTAACTCTAACCCGTATTCAATAGAAACGTCTGCAAACTATGATACAAGTAAGTTTACATCATAATTATATTAGTAGCTTAACTGCTCCCTGTTAGCTGTACTTTTATGTAATTTACAATTATATCTACTCTATATAGTTATTCAAGAAAATCATAACCAAACTAGTCATTATCCTTTATACTACTAGTATACATATAATTAGCGCTAACATATAATTATCAATGCAAGAAAAATGATTTATAAAACTATAATTTTACAAAGAAACAGATTCACAATATCATAATTGATAATGCCTCATAAGTCAGAGTCTATTAAAGATAGTAAAGGTAAGTCAAATCAACATAATGCTATGAACCATTACGAACAAGTTTATGACAGAACAATAATAATTCCAATAACAAAAATTCATGATTAGATAAGAATGCTAACCATGTTGTCATATCATTTGTAACAAATCATTCTTAAATAGCATACATGTTTTAAAAAATTACTAAAAATAACAGGTTTAAATGTTAAATATCAAACACATTCCATTTGTCAAGTGCATTTCTTTAAACGTTTTTACCATGTTAAATTATTCTTTTAGAATGGTTATAATTATTTACATAAACACAAATGCTTGACAAAGAGTTTAATATTAAGAACTGCAGTTCATGCTTGATAAAAGCTTCAACATTGATCACATTATTTGATGGATGAATGAATGAAAGAAGAAAAAATGTCATATTTGTTTAAAAGATTCCAATACACTCGATTTTTATCAGACTTTTTCTAGTCAAATACATCACATGTTCGACACAACTTCATTTTCATACGTATTGTTTCTTCGGCCTTGGTTATCTGTAAGTAAAAAAATATTGTCACTGATGGACAAGTTTATTCTTCAATTTAGCTTTCCGCCTTAAGATTTTCATCGTTTTTTAACAAAAGTAATTTGTCACATTATATGCCGGTCCAGAAATTATACACAGTCCTGAATGATGCTCATGATATAGACTGATGTGAACCTTGACTACTGTGTGTAACCATGATATTTGACCTGTTTTATGTGCAAGATACCATATTTAATGATGGTAAATAATTGTATCAAGATATTATGAAATCCCTCAATTCAGCAAGAAAAAATGCTCTGGACAAACTTCAACATTTCATTGTCTTCAGTGACCCCGTCTTTGCATACATTGACTTGGATTATATGTGTAATGCCGAAACTCATAATGTTTAACACATTAATATCACAATCTCTCAATTTACGATAATAAACTAGTCCGTTCACACATGTTTATACTTAAATACGAACATATATGAGTTCTAGGCCTGACCTGTGGACCGAAAAATTTTGAGATCAAAGTATCTATTAATGCTCTTTACCGAATGATTGTATTATAATTCATATATTAATTACAATGTGAAAATAATTTACATAAGTAAAATTTTACCATTAAGGATATCTAAAGTGTCATAATCCTGATCAGGTTGATTAGCTCGAGTGTTTGGCGTTGAGTAGTGACTTTTATTACCTTCGCTGTAAAAAAGAAATAATATGAAATAGCATTGAAAATAACATTATCTATTCTATGGTACTACAAATAGATTTGACAAAGATATGTTTAAACTAAACATACGTTGAATTCAGCACATTCTTTTTGTATACTGTGTTCATGTTTTTCAAAGTAATTGAATTAAAAATATTTGCAATCAATAGTTTTGTGAATATTTATATGTTTAATAAATTATTTACCTGCGTTTCCGTCTTAATTTTACTACAACCACACCTACTAATACACATATGATCAGACCAGCAATTGATCCGCCAACAACAACTGCTATGAGAGCTGCTGAATTCTTCTCTTCGTTAGCTGGACGGGTATGATTGTTGAAATCACCAACTGTATACAATAATGCACAATATATTATTATCAAACAATTTATTGATCAAATATATCTATTCCAAAGGTTTCTTTTAAACAGTTTTGTTGTCTACGAATGATAGCAGCAAATTACATAAAATTACCTTGATTGCAATGAGAGCCAGTGTACCCATGTTGACAACCGTTCTGACATACCCCATAGTTACTAGTGCATGTACCTTCAGCACAAAAACAAGTCTCACTACATCGGTCACCAAATCTGTTCTTCGGACATTCTAAATATACGAAAAGGTTACAGATATATTAATACTGTTTTCTGATTAATTAAATGAAATGAATGTATATATGTGTGTAATCCAATTGATTTAACAAAGCTTTAAATGTATACATAAAAGGACACATCGGTTAAAGGTAAACTTCCCTTACTTAAGATGTTACCTATTTCTAAGTTTCTAAATGCCTTTACTTAAATTCCACAAAATAGAAGAATTAGTCAAATGAGTTTTGTTATAGAATCTGGACACAAAGTCATCCCTCGGAAGCATTAATCACAACATAATTACAAGAGAATTGCAGACTCGGATTGATTGAGTCTGTATATGAGGGATAATGAAAACGTGCAACATCCCTCACGCCCCCTAGCATCGGCTGGAGCGGTACTTAATTCTCGTCAATGGTGGCATCAATGATCCCGAAGGACCATAAAAATAAAACAACACTAAAGTGAAGTACGGGGCAACTTTTTACAGCTGCCACACGGCACTTAACACCTGCTGTTGTGAAGTATAAAAATCTGGACACAATGTGATCCCTCGATTCTCAACACTTAACAGTGCTGGCATCAATGATCCCGAAGGACCAGAAAAATATAACAACACTGAAGCCCGGGGCAACTTTTTACAGCTGCAACACAGCACCTGACACCTGCTGTTGTGAAGTATAAAAATCTGGACACAAAGTGATCCCTCGGAAGCATTTATCAGAACAAAATTACAAGAGCATTGCAGACTGGTTTTGATTGAGTCTGTATATGGGATACTGAAAACGTGCAACATTTCTCACGCCCCTTTTTCTGTTCTGTTCATTGAATAAAACATACAATCTAGACTTTGTAGCACCGCTAGTCATAAGTAAGCTTACCTTGGTTACAAGATTTACCGATCCAACCAGATTTACATGCATCTGACTGACAATATCCACTTGTTTTATCACATGCAAGGTCATCACCACAGTGACATATCTCGGAGCATTCTTCGCCAAATGTTCCCACCTGACATTCTATAAAAACATAGAACCTGTTTTATACATATTATACATGAATTGATTGGAAACAGCTAGAAATTGTAATTGCTATACTCCTTCATTTAATGGTATTTAATTGAAAAAGTAATAAGAGTACTATGATTTATATTTCTATATTCGATTTTAGACGAAATGTGCTCACCCCCTTCAGACACCATCACTTCGCACAAAGTTAGGACGCCTGGTCTCTGAATCTTAATGAATCTTGTCAATTTATTTGAAAATGTAAGAACGTGTTTATTTCCATCAATTCTTCTTGTGCTATTTTCCACCAGATGAAACGAGTTTTGTCCAGTATCGTTAGCAAGATAAAGCTCAAAATCGGCGAGCTGCTGATATAACTGATCTATAGGACAACAAAATAACGGAAATTCAAATAATAACTAGAACAAAGAATGATTATAATCAGATAAGTATCTTTTTATCACTCACACAGGCGATTCTTCATTATAAATATATGTTTACAGAACATATTCGTGTAAAATTTCAGATACTTTTATGGTTTACAATAATGTTCATTGTTAATGTTCAATCTTATCTGAAAAAAAACACTTCAACTTACCAAACTCTCTACTGAACACAGTAACACTATTAATAGGATACCGTTTTCCCAAATCTACTGTCCACCAGGATTTTGGGGAATTCTTTGTGCCGCTACAACAATTGCAAACGTCAGGTTTTGGACCAATGTTACCATCGATTGCGAGATTTGATGTCCAGTTAAGGAATGTTGATGACATGTCTGTCTGCACATCTAAACGTCTCAAAATATTCTGTTCTAAGTGAAAAAAACATGCCGTATAAAATCAGGATGTCTTATACTAATATTAGTCAATAAATGCAATAAAAAAGCATAAAATGAATAACTTCAGTAGTGATAATATACTAGTAATTATAAGATGACAATAAGATTGTTAAACATTTTGATTGCGTTATAATATTACTGTTATTCACTCTGAATAACCATAAATGCAATAAAACTACATTTGACTTTTCATTTATCAATCACGAAGATTTCAAATCGCCAGCCTTAAAAGAAGAAAAATACATCAAAAATGTTCTAGTAGTTTAATTTCATCACATCTAAGACCTTGCCAATCAAAGTCACATAATTCAATATAACATCGCCCCGTTGAACTGTTGCAATCTGTATTGTTAAGACAATGGCAAGTTGATGAGCAATTATATCCAAAAGTACGATAATCACATGCTGGAAACAAAACCAAGCAATAGATTAATGTCATTGTATCGCACAACAACCTGCGTTTAAAGAGAACAAAGTAGTCATCTGAATCCTTTATATACAACATGTATTTATGTTGTTATATATATATATGTGTGCACGTAAAATTTTAATTTTAATAACCTATGGCCTAACAATCATTACAAATGAGGACATTACTTTGTTAAAAGCCAAATCTTAATTCGAATTGCATGTCGTCAAATGAATTCTATAAACCAAAAATATTTGAATCCATCAACTCCTAATTTCTACAAGGTGCTAGTTTTGACAGAATTTCACGTTTTTGCAAATTAATTATAGATAGTATTGATTGCTTATGTTTAGATTATTTATTTTTGTTTAATTTTACGATATCTCCAGGACACATGATGTAGAATCAATTATAGTTTTGCAAACGTCAGGTTTTGGACCAATGTTACCATCGATTGCGAGATTTGATGTCCAGTTAAGGAATGTTGATGACATGTCTGTCTGCACATCTAAACGTCTCAAAATATTCTGTTCTAAGTGAAAAAACATGCCGTATAAAATCAGGATGTCTGGATATCAGGATGTACTTTCCAGTACCGTCCATGAACAGGCTCAATCAAACCGAGCCTGCAACATTTTCAATTTTGTCGTGTTGGGCTTTCTTTAGGGATTCTATATTTATCTATTTTATGATCACATCCGTGTTATTTGTGCCGTGTGGCGGCTGTAAAAAGTCTCCCCGTACATTTAATCAATGATGTTATATTTTCGATCCTTGAAGATCGTTCAGCACGACATTATTGTTGTGCTTGTGGTATGTTTAGTTTCAACTTTTTGGCATTTTCTAGTTGGGTGGTTCCAATATTCCTACTTGAATAATGTTGAATCACCCTTAGGATATGTTGCCTGCTTTTTAAATTTGTCTTTTGACGTCTTGTCTGTGATACGCAGGCTTCATAACCTCTGATCCCCTTTCAAAATTCCACTTTATTTAGTTCCGCCCATTGTTTTCTCGTTTAGGGCACACGCTTTTTATTACTTGGGGACCATACGCCGCTTTTCATGGAATGGCAATACTTTGTCACATTGAAGGTTCCATGATAACCGCCGTATGAACACATCTGCGGATGTTTCTAAATTCAAAATTTTACTATTTCACGTTTAAATGTTGAATTCTGCTTAAGCCGGTGCTAGGGGGCGTGGACGGTAATTTGCACTTTCCAGTACCGTCCATGAACAGGCTCAATCAAACCGAGCCTGCAACATTTTCAATTTTGTCGTGTTGGGCTTTCTTTAGGGATTCTATATTTATCTATATTATTTGGTGAATGAAGTAGCCAATGCAGCTGATTTGAATATATTAATACATAAATACTTTTATACTCATTCAAAACATTTTTGTTTATATGGCAATTATTCATCAGTTTTCAAGATATTTTTGTTTGATTTTTTTCTATAGTAAATACAATCGACTTCCAATAATATGTAAAGGAGGAGAATTTTCCATGATTTTTGAAAAACATGGATGGTGTGACAATTGTGCTCTTCCTCACAGATTGTGTTATTTAATTTAGTGGTTTGATACCTTCATTCCCCGTTAAAGGTATTGTAAACACATATGCAACCTTGTGTTAAATCAAATAGTTTATCTTTTATAAATAAGTAAACAATACATACATTAGAATTAGTTAGTTCATAACCATAATTTTATGTAATAGACATATATTTGCTATTTGTAAAATAACTAATCAGTTCGTTCTTAAAGTCACGCAAACCCTATGTAATTCGCACCAATATTTTGACCAAATATCAATATGTATTGGATGCTCCATCAACTTGAATAAACTATCATTAGGTAAAGCTGTTGGGTAAAAAAAACAGCTCAAAGCTGCGGACAATCATATCCACTTTAATGAACACTGAAATAAATAGAGACAATATTAAAGTTATTAACAAATGGGTTACAGAGAAAGCTACAGAAAATCAATGGACTAACTGTAGGCATATTTGACGACAAGAATAAAACTATGAAATAGTTCGATAAATTATATATTTCAACCATTTTTAGATAAACTAGATAATACAAAGACCTAAATTAAAGTTGTATGATGAATGTACACAAGCTACTAAATAAAGAGAACATTTTTTTTATAAAGCTGAGAAAAAACACCTAAAAAAGGGGCCATCCGTGGCCGAGTGATAAAGGTCGTTGACTTCAAACCACTTGCCACTCACCGCTGTGGGTTTGAATCCCAGTTAGCTTACGGAACGTCGGTGGTTCTACTCAGGTGTCTGTTCGTGCCTTAAATTATTCACAGAAGGGCACCTGAGGTTTTCCTTCATCAAAAAAATGGAACGTCGCTATATGACCTATACTGTGTTGGTGTGACGTAAAACCCAATAAAACAAACACACATAAAATATGATCTATGGACAAATGCAAGATCTGAGGCAAAATAAACTATAAACTATAAGAAAAGCTGAACGTCAATCGTGGGAACAATTCTGCAGTAAAATCACTTATAAAAAAATCTTAGGAACAATGGAAATTTGTCAGAAAAAAATAAAAGGAAAAAAAAACACAACAATTATCTTTGCCAGCTTTCCAAATAAATAATAGAATAACAATAGAATAACAATAACATACCCAGGAGAAAAGACGAACGCGCTGGTAAAACAAAACAAAAACGCTAGCTGTGACCAGGCCTGTACGCAAGAATTTATAGTGCTGACATTAGAGGACACGCGCCGTTCATAAACTAAGACAGAAGCGGAACTGGAATTTAAGAATATAACAAAGAATTCACTGTTTTTTTTCCCCTAAAATATAAGCCCCTTCAAATCTGTACATCTGGAGCTCCCGGGGAAGACAAGGTACATTATGATATCATAAAGAATTTCGTAGATGAAACTAAATTAACTTTATTAAGTATATTCAACAAATCGTTGAAAGATGGAATAACCCAATTAACCTCATACTCAGAAATAGTCGAAACAGTGAATAGCTGCCCATAGGGAAGTGTATTGAGTCCAATTATATGTAAGTGTAATTGAGAATACCTGTTGCGGAACAAGACACTCATTTAATAAACAGAATAAAACAATAAATGCACACAAGTATCACAATTTGTAGATGATTCTGCCACATGGATAATTTCTGGATCTAAACAATTTGCAGCTTAGAAAATGCAGTAATTGTTTATTGAAGTTGACAAATGGAGTAAACGTACGGTTATTAGTCCAATAGAAACACGAGCAATCTTTATTAAAACACGTTCAAACAAAACGCATTAAATGAATGTTATGGTTCTTTTTTTCCAAAATTAATGTTAGGAAATGTTAGATTATAGTATCAAAATAAAAACTGTCAAATTCCTAGGCATGGCAATTGACAAACACTTAACTAGAAAGCCCTTATTGATGAAATAATAATACGGTGAAAAAAGATCTAAATGTAATGAAATCAATTCGCGGCAAAGACTGGGGCACAGATAAGATAACATTACATAAGATTTATCAAGGGTCTACTGGATGACAAATAGGAACGTATGTGATGGTGTCAGCGCTTATCCATATAAGAAACTTACATATCACAAGATGTAAAGAGTCTTCAACAGCTATAAATTCTTGATAATGGGGGGGGGGGGGGGGGCACTACTTTACAGGTTCATTTAATTGTTAAAACATATGCTTGCCCCGTACAATAGTTTTTATATTTTTATATATTCCAAGATACGTTGACAGCATTTCTTTATTTAAAAAGATAACATTTTCCTACACGAAAATGAATGAAAAAGGTGAAAGTAAAATAATAATGAAACAAGACGGCCAAGATGGTTTAAGATCGCTCACCTGACCCATCGAACTCATCCGAGCAATTACCCGGATAAGCATCCTGACAAAGTTTCTTAACACTTTTTTATTTTTAACTCCTGCGACCTAGTTTTTCATCTGAGATGTCCCATGTTCTAACTCATCCGAGCTATTACCTAGACAAAGTTTGATGATGATTGAGGCAAAAATGTGACCGCTAGAGTGTTAACAAACAAATGTAAACGGAAGACGGACAGCTAAAAAGAAATCAACAACATCAACAACAACAACAATACTATTAATGATAACAATAAAAACACAACAACACCAATACACAGAGACCATTATAATGCTTTTAAAAAGGAAGATTTTGGTGCTACTTAAGGCCTCAACAGACGGTAAGATTTAGTTGTACAACACTAATTAGAGATAAGATGTACAATTTCTAAGGCAGTGCAACACCTGCATTCAGACCGTAATTCTGCCGTGTAGGAATCATCTGAGGTTTCCCTCAAAAACAGTTCCCTCCCAATTGATCCCTTACAAACTTTACTCACTATTTTGTTTTCTCCATAATGATTAAAACACCTTGATTTTTTAATTTTTTTTAATGTGCAGCCTGACCGAGACTCAAACCTTGGACCCTCGGAATACCGTACTGCGGCTCTACTGACTGAGTTATCAGGCCGCCTGCAAATTCCACCCCTGATTAGAGAACAGTTCAATACCATGACATAATCATTTTCGGAATAATTTGGGATTCAAACATACCACAATTTGAGTCTCCTGAAGAATTTTTCAACATTATTTTACCCCTCTTACTACTATTTTTATCTTTTAGCCCTAATTGTTATGGAATTTAATTCATTACATCCATTATAAGGAGATAATTTGGCAATTTGTTACTTTCCATTGTGGGATGTCTGTACGAAAAGATTTTCGAAATAGAACATGTCATATCCCTTACATCTAGTATAAAGGTTTATGAATTCAAGAAATAGTAGCCTTCACACATTAAGATTTGCTTTAAATTGGTGTTGTACTTCAGAAAAATGATTGGAAGACCAAATTCAAATTGTTTACCACATGTTTTTGAACTATACCTATTTCATTGTCTATGACTATAATATAGAACACATGACAAAACATGCAAATGAATTAAATGGCCTTAGTTTTATGAATAAATTTACACAATTTATACATAAGTATTAATTGATTTTATTATCCTGCCAATTGCATACTGATTTTACAGTCAATGCACACAATATTTTGATATTCGGAAAATGATCGGTAACCTTCGTGAGAGAGTACGCAGTAAGATTTGATGAAATTTAATGTGTTTCTATAAAATAGTTATATTGATCGTAATAGCGCAATAGGGTAAAGTACCGGTTTATAATTTCTAAATGTCCCACGTGTTGTAAGATCGAGACCGCATATGTCTATGTTTTTTCTAATTTATATATTTCAACATTATTCAAAGTATGATTGTTTTTCTTTCAGTAGTTCTTGTTTGATATGTTTTGCGGTTATTTTGGCAAAGACAACACACTTTTTAAATAGCATGGTTTTAGAATTTTTTAAAATTAAATTCAATATATGTCATTTCAATGCATAAAATTTAATACAAAACAGACAAATCGGTTTTTCTTAGTTGTTCAATGTTCGTTTAGACATTTTTGCAAGTCCTATTCATTAAATTACACTTCAAAAATACAGACAGAATGGGTATAAAAACAATGGCAAAAGTACGGACGAACCATAGTCTTCAGAATTTACCATTTTTTGTTTTTAAATGTTGAAGTCTGTTTAAGCTGTTGCTATTGAGCGTGGACGGTAACTTGGACTTCCCAGTACCGTCGATGAACAGGCTCAATCAAATCGAGCCTGCAACATTTTCAATTTTGTCGTGTTGGGTTTTCTTTATGGATGCTGTTTTTCTCTATTAAAAGGTAATCACTCAACCGACTGTGCTATTTCGGATATGACCAGAATATGAACATAAACATTCAGATAGTGTGACGTTTCAAAACATAAGTCATATCCTTCAAATCAATTCTCGTAGTCTATACGGACAGAACCGAAGTGTTATCGAATATTTAAATGAGTACTATAATGTATATATAACAACTGACAGGTCAATAAAGTCAGACAATATCTTGATCGCAACTAGGTCTTTGCTAATCACAAATCTATAAGCCTATATCACAAGTTTTTGTTGAACTGTTGCAATTTGTATTATTGAGACAATAACCAAACAATGAACAATAATTATTGTAAAATGGACTGTGATCATAGTATTTTACGTGAATAATAATAATAATAATAATAATAATAATAATAATAATAATAATAATGATAATAATAATAATAATAATAATAATAATAATAATGATATATATAATAATGATAATAATAATAATAATAATTAAAATATTCATCAACAATATTAACCTTAAAACAATGTCAAGGAGAAAATAATAGGTATAGTTAAATGTATAAAAATAATAACTGTTTTGTGCACATAAAATATCCGTACCTTGATCACATCTTTGTCCTTGCCAACCAGAATCACATAATCCAGTATAACATGTCCCAGTTGTAGTGTTGCAATTTGTATTCTTAAGGCAGTGGCAAGAAGATGAACAATTATACCCGAATGAACGACGATCGCATTCTATAAAATTGAAACGAAAATATTGAAGGAACTCGTCTGAATAAAATTCTTGACAAGGATCAGTTGAGGCACATACACATATATATATGCAAAAATGAATAGAAATTTGTATTTATTATGCTATACTTAGCCCGATTTCAGTGAAAACCCTTGCAAAATATATCATTAATGAAATGGGATTAATTTTCTGAAACGTGATTTTATTCGAGATTTGCTTCTGGAGAAGACAACCTTCTGTCCGTAGAGCATGAATATTAATACTCATAACAAGACAGTATCTTATTGATCTCAATTATGGTACATCTAAACGTGTATAATTTTTATGTTCAATAAAAATGTTGCATCACTTGCAGTTGTTATTATCATTCAATAATATTAAAATGACATAAAGTATTTATGATGAACAGTCCTAGAATATTTTGATAAGGAACCGTCAGTTGTAAAATGTTATTGTTATCTGATAATGAACAGTCGTCATACTTGCTGGTATGTCATTTATTATTGACAGTTTAGGTTTTTCAAAATTTGCATGATTAACAGTCCGAATGTAGACCTCAATTAAATGTTCTGGAATATTAACAAAATGAATAGTCAACCACATTAACCATATATATGAATGGTTGAACACAACAGTAAGGATAAATAGCGCAATGTGCATATCTTTTTATTTTGGTAGCATATTTTAAGCAAAAAGAAAAGAAACTATAAGTCTGAAACATTCTCTCATAGCCTCCCCATCAGTACATTCAGTGCTTTGATTTTATAACCTTAGCAAATTTTCTTAATACGATCAAGATAAATAATCGTTGATAGGCGGTGTAATCACAGATGATATACAGTGCGTTATCTATAATTATGTAGTTACACTAGATATATTTTGCTTTCAGTAACACGAATAAACGTGAAGTTATATAGAATGAATGTCAAATATAGTTTGTTGTTACTTTTCGCCTGGTGTGGTTAATTGTCTTCTAGCTATATTTCCATAGAAATTGCAAATTCATAATAAACTAAAAAATTCTAGATAAAACATTATCTGCGGATTGTTTATTTTCTATTGCAAGATTAATGCTCTCTCCAATTCTTGAGGGAAAAAATGTATCTATCTACTGTTGGTATTTCAAATTTATATTTGTATGAACTTCAACACGTTTTTTTTCTTCCACGAATAATAAATGTACATGTATATAGCATTAATATAATATATGATATACAACTATGATTTGTTAACTTAATCTGTTACCCGCTACTACTTATACACACATCATACATCATACGTGTTTAAGAATACCTTGACGTGTTGTTTCAAATTAGAACTGACAATCTTCTTGTAGTGGTTACTATTCCTGATCAGTACAGAAACCATTGATGAAATTTAAGTTGGTACATAGCCGAGAATAGTTGTTCATTTTAATTTTTATAATCTCTATCAATTTTGTTTTCTTTTTTTAATATTTATACTTTATTAACTAAAAGGTAGAATCTGTACGTAAACTTAACAAAAGTAATTTTCACTATAAGAAGCAACCGCCATATTTTGGCGCCACATGATATAATAATACAGGTCTATCATCAGGCGACTTACCGTAGTAGCAGCAGCGATTAATGTAGCAAAGTTTGATCTAACCGGTGCAAGAGGTTTGATTTGCTATACTATAGAATAGTCTAACAAAAGAATGATATAGCAGTACCGTTATATTGCCTTAAAAGATACATGGAAAATGATTTTATAAATCGTACAGGTAGCATGAACCAAAGGATTGTGTGTACAATCTGAACACACTTCCATAAATATTCTTAAATTGGATTTTATTTATTTTTAAATTGGATTCTTAATTAGATCTTGGAGTTATAATTGCATTTCTTGAGTATTGATATATATCAAAATGTAAAAACCTGCTAAAAGGGCATTTAGGAAAATTGAGACATGGATAATGTTATTTTAATTTTTTTAGAGAAATGTCTTAATGATATTTGAAAACGCCAGTCTGTAAAAAGCAACACCTGGACATTTCTATTGACTTTTAATATTTCTTCTACTTTATATAGCTAACTAATTCATTTGTAAATATAACGTTCAGAATGATAAATGGATTATGCAAATTATTGCAATCGTGGTCGTAAATAAAACGCAACAATAATATCAAGAAATATTTATAAGGATAAGCAATAGAAAATGTAACAAAAGCACATATATTAATCCTGAAGCGAATCTGCTACATTTGAAACCTACATACATTATATTGGCTGTTGTCAAGTTCTTCTGTTTATTAATAGTTTCAAACGCAATATACAAGCACTAATTACGAGTAATTAACAGACTATATAGCAGCAAGATATTTGTGTTAATATAACAAAAATTTCGTTTTGGTGAAACCGATTGTCGAACATCAGCTCTTTCAAATGACTATTTAAGAGTATGTTAAATAATTTTTTTAAAAGAAA
>NW_026866976.1:0-30355 GCF_026571515.1 Ruditapes philippinarum | reverse complement strand
ATAAATATTTCTATCCAGTGGACAAGCCTAACAAAGATTAACAAACTAATTCCATATTTTTTCAACTTAAAGATGACATTTTTCAAACAGTAACAAAAAAAACTAAAATGTGATCAAACAACAATTTCTCTTTGAAACATTTACTATTTAGATATTAAAGCTCCATGACTCCAGATATGCAAAAAAGAAAATCAAACTTGATTAAAAAAAGGTATAAAGAAAAGTAAAAGTGCCATAAAAAAGCTAAATTGATGTGCCATTAATGAGGCTGATTTGCAATATTCAAATGATCACCATATTTATACTGTGTGACTAACCCCGGCTATTTTTGCATATCTTTGGCGTCTTTTTGGTAAATTATATGGATTGTGTCATTAGGCAATATGTACAATAGTCATTTACTTTCTTTGTTAACTTCACAATATTTTTACTCTGAATACCTTTTCAAAATTATCATGAAAAAATAACAAAACCTGGAGGCATTGCTGCTTCAAGATAAAAAAAAAAAACATCCAATTATATATAACTTACTGGAGTATTCTTTATTAGGCTAAAAAGCTACCAACAGCAATGAAGCTTAGAGTTATGGTATCATAACCCCCAGGCCAGTGGGGCCACTTTTTTCTTTAAGTTTTAACCATTACTTTTGTACTTTTAGATAAGTCTAGATAGATACATTATCAATTTTAATTCTATACTATTATATGTATTCATTGGGTAACTAAATCATTCATTATTCAAATTAAATGAAAAGAGGCATGGAAAAAATATTTTCAAATCTAGTAAAAATCTAAATGTTTTAAAAACATATAGTAAATCAAACCTATACAATAAAATATTAATAACATACTTAAGTACATTTATTAACATACATGTATTTTGATAATACCACTCTAGGCTGAAATATTTTAAATGGGTGTGGTGTATAAATGATTTGTAAACATTGTAAGTTATATATTAGTAATCACTATGTCTGTTCTTAATAAAGAAAACTTGCACTTGATATTTCTGTACAAACAAATTTTCAAACATTGATAAGTTAGACTCATCTCTTTTGGTGATGAACTGGCATCTTCATATAACAAATGTGGTTCTGTTCAATCATAGGTTTATCTCATGTTTCTTTTAGGATAAACTCTTCACCTTGAGATTTATAAAGTTCTGTTCAAACACTATTTCAGTGGCTCATTATGAGTTCTATACATATTGTTGATATTTCAAATATTGGAAAAGTTAGTCTCAAAATTTTAGTGAAGGGACTAATGACTAGTTTTCTCCTGAATGCTCATTTCTTTTTCTTATTAGATTACGTCAATGTACTAATTCATGAGGCTTTCGACATCACATCTAGAACTCCATTATTCCTATTACACTATTGCAAAGGAACAGGCTGTCCCCTGGCTGTTTCCAATTTCTTTTCAGTTTTGAAAAACCCAAATACCGTATTTCGATTTCTCTAGTGTTTCCGACATTAAGACACACTCTATCTTCCCTCATCACTTCCTGCTATTACTGTTCTATGCATACAAAGTGCCCCTGTTCCTGAAAGAGGTCCACAATCCGTGATTGCAGAATTAAAATTTTCATTTTTTTTTTATTCGAAGGGGGAGGGGGGGTGGTGGGCACTTTAAAGCACAGGTTATATGCCCCAATTTCCAGCTTTACTGGTTGAGAAGACCTCAGGTGCCTCCTATGTTGTGTATGATTTCAAGCACTAAAACAGCACCGAGGACAACCATCAATGTTTCCATAAATGAGCTTGATAGCTTTCTCACATGAAAGAATCCATAAACCTTTGCATGAGCTCAAACCTACAGCAGTGAAAGGGCAGTTGGTTTAATGTCAAATTCTAAACCAATCTGCCACATAACACCCAAGTAATTTTATCTATTTGCTAAGCAGCAATTTTACAAAATTATTTAAAATTTATTAAATTGTGCAGTGTTCTGATTAAACTATAGACAGCTAAGGTCAAGATAAAGATTATATTTATGTCAGGACAGCTTAACTGTGAACATTCAATTATTTTAATTGTGGAATTGTCTCCAGGTGAAGAAGGAAAGGAAAGCTGAATTCTTGTCACATTCTTTCTTGCTACCTACTTTTGTTCGTTCCTAATTGCTAGTAAAAGATGTGGTTTAAAATACACTGTATTCTTTTTTTTTATTTATTTGGCTTTTGTGACAATAGACTATCCAGTGACAGAAGCTCCATGGACTTAAAATAAACTTGTCCTGCTTCGGGCCTTTAAACAAGTCAAGAATAAAAAAGCTATAAATAATATAATTATAAGAATATAATTATTAAGAAAATATCATATAGAAATACTTCTAAAATAATAATGTACCTCTTCCTTAAAATGCCCATGCTGTTGAAAGAAACATTTTCATTTATTCACTTTCAAGGTTAATCAGATTGACAAGTCTCACATTTTAGCCTTTATCTCTCTTCGATTCCATCCTCATATGACCCTAAAGGCATCCTTGAAATCTTATCCTGCCCTTCACATTCACAAATCTGACATGTAGGCTTACCTTCTTGAAACAGAAGTTGGAAAGATAAAATAGATTATTATGAGAATACATATAGTATCCCAATAATTATGTCTAGTTCATATTCAAAAATGCCCAAGTACAAGATTTTTTAAAACAATCATATGATATAATAAAATAGTAACAATACATTCTTTATTTACATGTAACTATATTCATTACCAGTCTGTAGGGACAGTCTAGTATAGTAATTATAGTTATATACAGTATACTATATGTCTTTACAATCTACGTTATACCAGATTGCATAGCAAAATAATAAGGAGGTAAAATGACTTATTTCTACTTTCAAGGAGGTAAAATGAGACCAGAATATAAAAAATGAATAATATCATACAGTCATATTAAACAGTGAACAAAATTTTGCAATGTTTACCTGCTTACCTTGTTGACAATGGTGATTACACATCGGGATTATACGGGAAAATTAAATACATGAGAAAATAGTATGCATTCATATTTCATACGCATTAAACAAAGTTTTTACAATATATTTGCGAATTTTGAAGCAAAGCTTATCGATTTGAAAAAAAAAACCAACATATTGCAATATTTTGTTAGCTGTTGCGTTTTATGACTAAATAATGTTGGTATTTTATTTATGCACGTTCTTTGACTCTAATTGATAGGATTTAACTCATTACAGGGCTGGGGGCAGTACCTCCAGTCACTTGCAAAAATATCATGATCGCAAAATAGAAAACTATCAATTTTTCGCCGATTATTATATTTTTTCCTGTATACCATGGCAAAGTTTTGGACCTATTTTGTCCAGCTTAGATAAGCTAATAGAGATGATTTTCAAAAGGTAGTTAAGCATCCCCAAAAATGTAATAATAATTTATGAAAATATCTTTCCACATTTATGAATAATCCAGATATTAATCAGTTCACTAAAATTATGTGGTTTCAACAATAAAGAGTGATAAAACAAACCAATATATCAATAAATTGAAAAGTTGACCGAGTTGGAAAAGGGCCGAGCTGACTCGGGGCCGAGTACGTTTTCGGGCCGAGCTGACACTGAATCGATGTAATGCACTAAAATTTGCATCAATAACGATCATAATATCAAGCGAAATACATCAACAGCTTTTACCAGATTTGGAAGGAAAACTTGATTCTGCATACGGAATAGATTGCACCTAAAATATCAACGTAATAAATATAAACAAACATCTTGACCTGCTGTATTTTCTGTAAACAATCAACAGCCAAATATAGGTCGTTTCACTGACGTTTTGCTAGATCTACTGATAAATGCAAGAAAAAGCAACGAAGTTAATAAACAGTTATGTAAACAGGAGATTAAGTGTTCTTATAATAAAACTTACAACTCTTTTTGGCTTTTGCGCCACGGCTGCAAGGACCATTTCTTTGGAAAACCCTTTTCCGGTTACGGGGTTTTGCTTCTTTTAAGCTGCAGTTGATTTAAACGGGAAAACCAGTGGAAAGTGCCAATTTCGAACTTTTCGGCCTTTTCCGTCAACTCTCGATTAATGTAATAGCCGATGTACTTCCCGATTTGCAATTTCGTGACATTCGGGCGAATTTCCGTCTACTTGCGGGGAATCAGACGAAGTAATATTTACGGAAAAATCTAAGCATTTTAGTTACTTCGGTTTTAATCCCAAGTTTGTTTATATAAATTTAGGTTCGTAATTTTTTACTTGATTTATTGGGATTTTTTAAAACCGGTAATAAATTTTAAAAACCGAATTTTGTTCCGTTTCAATTTCTTTTTCAAGACGCAAAAGTTATTTCTTTTTTAATAAATTGTTTTTTGTCTGTATTGTTTTAAACAATAGGGATGTTGACTGCAAGTTAGTTTTTCCTTTCTTCAAAGGGGGGGTTTCCAAATCACCGGGTGCTTGATCAAAGTTAATTTAGTTTCTACTAAAATTTGGTGAGGTAATCTAAAAAAAACCCCATGCTATCATTAACCTTACCGTGATGATTTATGTTTGCGCATCGTATCGGGGAACGGGCTTTTTAAATTTAAAATTGAAATGTGAAACCTTGTTTCCTTTCAGTTTAAAATTTTAATTAATTTTTACGATTATTATTTTTTTTATTTTTATAAAATAGAAAATAGATTTCAATCTTTTTGGGAAAAATATTCTTTTTTTAACAAAAAAAAATTTAATATTTTGGGTTTTTAAAGGGGAAACTGTGAACCTTTTTTTTTAAAAAGGGAAAAATTTTAATTAAACCCCTTTGGGATTTTAATGATAAAATCTTTTTCAATCTTTCTCGGAAATAACTGGCCAAGGATGGCGATTGCGGGAAAAATGACGTCAGAGAGGAAATAGTCCGTATTCATACGCATACATTTTTTTCTCTTGACATTCACACTTTTTAAGCATTTTTAAGCTTAAAGTTATCTAATTTGAAAAATCGTATTCCATTTTATCCTGAATTATTGTGTTCTCTGGTAGTTTAACTTATGACTTGAAAAAAAAATGGCACTAAATTTATGCACGTATTCTGGCTTTCATGCATCGGGAACCAGAAGGTAGAAAAAATAAACTGGTTCTCTTTTAAATTTTTATCGACTGCTTGCGTAGTAATATTCAAATCGCGTAAAGCAATGATATAATTCAATGATGTTATTTTGTGATAAAAGGAATTAAAATTTAGTAATAAAATGACCAGTCAATTTTGAAATAGATAAGGTATTATGATTATATGAATATTATAGCAAAATATTGGAACTATTTTTGCTCCGCGCTGATAGCCTAAATGTGTTCAAACCATTGTAAGCTGAATTTATCGTAATTTCGAGATTTGCAGAGCAATCTATTTCAGGTGTTCCAAGCTCATATCA
This sequence comes from Ruditapes philippinarum, assembly GCF_026571515.1. Taxonomy (NCBI): domain Eukaryota; kingdom Metazoa; phylum Mollusca; class Bivalvia; order Venerida; family Veneridae; genus Ruditapes; species Ruditapes philippinarum. The sequence continues at coordinate 24,976 of NW_026866976.1, read as the reverse complement.
TTCCTATTTTCAAAGTAGAATAAGTGCACATTTTGTATACCATATAAAAGTATTGCCTCCAAACTCTTGTCAAAATTGAAAATCATGAACCAAGATCATACTTACAAACCCAGACAAAATGCATAATTGATATCATATATATCATGAATAAACATTTCAAAATATGACATTGGAATTTGTTGGGAAAACTATAGTTGTTAAATTAATCTAAATTTTTCTTTCTACCAATTATCATGTGAAAGGACTTCCATATGTGAGTGTATAACACATAAAATCAGTGCACTTACTATATTTATTTCAAGAAATGATTATGCAAATAGAAAATAAACAGAAAATTTAACTGTCTATATAAAATATTTCTAAAATAAAACCAGGACTGTAAGAACAAACTTATTTTTTTGTAGAAACCTTTCAAACGCAATACATAATACATGTGAGAATGTAAATTGGAATGGAGTTGGGCATTGAAAAACAAGAGCCACTACCTAGCTTGGGTCATGCTCTGCTTTTTCTTATATAGAAAGTCAAACACAGCAGTTTGAGAATATTGTAGTACTCCTAGAAAACATAATATAAATGTATAAAGTAAATTTCAAATTTGAAATTGATTGTCAACACATTTAAGTAAATGTCATAGTTGAATGATAAGTATTCTTTTGTCCAAGAATGAATCAAATCATAGACAAAAAGCAGTTATGACAATGTGAGCAAATTTAAATTGTTTAACCTTGGGTGTAATGGTCAGTTAAAGGTCAAAGTAATATCAGAAAAATTCAACATGTTGGTTTTGTGTTTGTTTGTCCAAGCATGAATCAAATCTGTAAAAAAAATAACAAAGTAATGACAATTCTAGCTGTTTTCAAAGATTTTTTTTATCAAATGAAGTTAAAGGCCATATAATATATGAACTTGAAGGTTTTTTTTGTCACAAAAACATATGTCTTCTAAAACTGTGTATGGTTCTGATCACTCCTTTGAATTTGGCAGAAATCCAGCACGCAATTTGACATGTGATAAGATGTTTCTATTTTTCTATTTTTAACCCTGGAGGCCATTTTGTGCAGTGAAGCGGAACATGCCGGCAATGTGCACAACTAGGGATGGAACTGTTCACTCCTGTGAAGTTTCATTGGAATCTAACCAGAAATTCTATCTGTGAAAGCCAGACAAGATTTTTATATTTATAGCTCTGACAGCCATTTTGTGCAGCAAAGTTAAACTTGCTGGCGATATGCACAACAAAGGATAGTACTGATCACTCCTATTAAGTTTGGTTGAAATCCCACTAGTAGTTTGACTTGTGAACAAGATTTTTTCTATTTTAAGCTGTGGCGGCCATTTTGTGCAGTGAAATGGAACTTGCAGGCAATGTGCACAACTAGGGATGGTACTGATCAATCCTGTAAAGTTTGGTTGAAATTCCAACTGTAGTTTGAGACAAGATTTTTCTATTTTAGCTCTGATGGCAATTTTGAGCAGCGAATCGTAACATGTCAGTGATGTGCATAACTACAAATGGAACTGACCACTCTTGTAAAGTTTGGTTGAAATTCCACCAGTAGGTTGACCGACGGACGGACAGATGTGACGAAAGCAAAAACAATATATGTCAAAAATTAAATTCAAGGTCAAGTTCCATTTAATCTTCTTGATTGTCTTGTCAGAAGGAGTGTCTGTGACAGAGTGGTCAAGGTTGTTTGACTCTACCAGTCATGCTGGACAGTAACCATATTATGACCTTCACTGTGCTAATGCATTGTAAAAATCAAAGCAAAAAAAAATTTAAAACATTTAAGAGTCAATGTGATATTGAGTTTGATTTTCTTTTATGTCTTAGCCTACAAGTTTGAAGAAAATAATAATTCAAAATCAAAGTTCATACATTTGAACTTGAAGGTCAATATAATTCATGAATCAATGTCAACTTCAGTCTGGTCTTCTTAAAGGTCTTGTTCAAAGCATTGTTGTGACAATCAATTAAAAAATAATTGCTAAGTTTAAAGTTTCTGGTAAGCAACATGTGCAGGAACAGCAACTTGACTGTAGTAATAGCTCGAAATTCTTTTTTTAGCTAAACACATGCCCTAATTCATATCAGCTGCCTATATGTTTCACCTTTTTCAACAAAAATTTGTTTTCAATAAAACAGGCAGAAGTGTTATAATAAAACTATGCAACTAGTGACTATCATACAAATGAATGAATTAACAATTATCAATAAGCATGTAACACAATTTGCCAAAAGTTTGATCAGAGCGCCATAAATTACAGATTTTTGCTATGTCAAAAAAAGTGTATGCAAAGGAACCAAATATATATTTCCAAAGCAGTTTAAAAATGATGGTGTCACACTGTATAAGTTATCATACTATTAACATAAACCTTTGTAGAAATCAAAAGTGGGCATTCATAGAAAATTCTCATATCATATTCGGTACATTTATGGGCAATTATAATTTTTCTAAATGAATAAAATATAACATGTATAAATGAAACTTCTTGTGAGATTTGAAAAAGAGTCAAATTTATGCCCTTTCAATTTTAAGGGTTGTTTTTGCTTAACATCATAATTTCTATGCAGTTTTAGTCCTAACATTTTTCAAATAAATCTTCTATCCAGTGGACAAGCCTAACAAAGATTTAACAAACTATTCCATATTTTTCAACTTAAAGATACATTTTCAAACAGTAACAAAAACTAAAATTGTGATCAAACAACAATTTCTCTATGAAACAATTACATTTAGAATTAAAGCTCCATGACTCCAGATATGCCAAAAGAAAATCAAACTTGATAAAAAAAGGTATTAAGAAAAGTAAAAAGTGCAATAAAAACCTTAAATTATGTGCCATTAATGACTGATTTTGCAATATTCAAATGATCGACATATTTATACTGTGTGACTAACCCGGGCTATTTTTGCATATTTTTGGCGTCTTTTTGGTAAATTATATGGATTGTGTCATTAGCAATATGTACAATAGTCATTACTTTCTTTGTTAACTTCACAATATTTTACTCTGAAATACTTTTTCAAAATTATCATGAAAAATAACAATAACCTGGAGGCATGCTGCTTCAAGATAAAAAAAACATCCAATTATATATAACATACTGGAGTATCTTTATAGGCTAGAAAAGCTACCAACAGCAATGAACTGAGAGTTATGGTATCAAACCCCAGGCCAGTGGGGCCATTTTTTCTTTAAGTTTAAACATTACTTTTGTACTTTTAGATTAGTTTAAGATAGAATACATTATCAATATCAATTCTATACTTATTATAGGTATTCATTGGTAATAATTCATTCATTATTCAAAATTAAATGAAAGAGCATGGAAAAAATATTTTCAAGATCTAGTAAAATACTAAATGTTTTTTAAATTTAGTAAAATCAAAACTATACAATAAATATGTTAATAAACATACTATAAGTACATTATAACAATACATGTATTTTGGATAATACACTCTAAGCTGAGATATTTTAAATGGGTGTGGTAGTATAAATGTTTGTAAATATTGTAAGTTATATATTAGTAATCACTATGTCTGTTCTTAATAAAAGAAACTTGCACTTGATATTTTTCTGTACAAACAAATTTCAAACATTGATAAGTTAACTCATCTTCTTGGTGATTAACTGGCATCTCTATATACAAATGTGGTTCTGTTCAATCATAGGTTATCTCATGTTCTTTTTGATAAACTCTCACCTTGAAGTTTATAAAGTTCTGTTCAAACATATTTCAAGTGGCTCATTATAGTTCTATACATATTGTGATATTTCAAATATTGGAAAGTTATCTCTAGTACAAAGATTTTTAAACCAAATCTATGATATTTAAAAAAATGTAAATACATTTTATTTTTAAAGGGAAGCATAATTTTTTTTTACCCCAAATTTTGGAAGGGGCTTATAGTAAATTTTAGTGTTTTATTTTGTCTTTAAAATCTACTTTTTCGTCCTTGGAAAATTTAAAAAAACAATTTTTTCTTTTACATCCCCTTTCTCAGAGTTGGGAAAAAACCCGTTAAAGAAATTGTTCTTTGGGTTTGTTTTTCTTCTGGGAAACTCCTGATAAAAAATTTTAAGGGAAATTTTTTGAGTGAATCAGTCTATCCTAAAAAACTTTTTTGTGGTTTTTAAGTTTTTAAAAACATTAATTCAAAAAAACAGGGGTTATAAACCCCTAATAGCAAAAATCAAGCAAAATTTTTGACTTTTTTTTTGAATGTTAACATGAAGGTCAAGTTTAGTCTGGTCTACTTAAAGGGTTGTTGTGACCAAGTATGAGGACAATACACCAAGATCTGAAAAAGTTATGAACAAGGTTAAAGTTTGTTGACAGCAATGGGAAAGCCGTCATGACTGTAACAATATATATTTTGGTACGTCTACCCTATACGCACTGTTGAGCCTAGCCGTTTCTGTATGTTTTCAATAATAAATAAATGTAATGATGAAGTCAGTAACTTGCAAGTCTTCTTACATTGATACAAAGAATTAACATATATAAAAATTTATATTGTTTCTTAATAATTCTATGATGATGTTCAGCCATAATTTATATTATAACAAGATATCCGAAAGATCTATCAGAAAAAATTGGCCCATGGACTCTAATGTCAATTATAGAAGCTCTTATGCAAAATGTAATGGTAAGCAAACATCCGGCATGAAATTTTCAAGTAGATAAAAGTTAAATTATTAAAAATACTTTGTCATAATCCAACTACAGCTGGAAATTGACCCACATGTTTGATTACAAATGTTTTATATCAATATTGTCCATAGAAATGATTTAATAATTTTCATTCTATTTCTCTTTGCGTTTTCACACAGACTAAATTTTCAGTCTATTTCTCTTTGCGTTTTCACACAGACTTAAATTTCAGTCTATTTCTCTTTGCGTTTTCACACAGACTTAAACTATTCATTCACGCCATGATTTTCAGAAGGAAAAATATCTTCTTATCATCAAACACTAAAAATTAATATACCAACTGTAAATTGTATATGATATTCAATGAAAATCTTCTTTTTAGAAAAACAAGCTTTTGTATTGTTGTTTTTAGGCAACTCATTTTTTAAAATGCTGTACGGCTAGCCTCACAGCGAGTATATGCTTGTCGTATGTGACTCCCGTTACAGCCAGCACTTTTGTCAAACAATACTAGTTTATACTGCTTTAATACTGCTAGCCGCTGCCATTGTAAATTATTCCTTCCTCTTTACCAACTCACATACTGTCCATCAACAAAAATTATGAATACTAATTTAGTATAATAATCATATAGATGTTAGAGACAATAAAAGTAATGATGACTAAATAATGATGTACATGTATATAAAATTTCCGCTGCTAAAGACAAGTTGTTTTTAATTGATTCAATGTTTGTATCAACAAGGGTAAAAAAGGTTTCATCACCGTTATGATTACTTGATAGTCATCAAATTATTCTGAATATAACATACTGTTATATTTAATAATATAATCAGTAATCTTATTATTATTGACCTGTGGTTTTGAATTTTAATACAACTACTATTTTCATATAAATGTCTATAACTTTACAAATAAAAAATCTATAAAATAATGGACTGACCATAAATATCATGAAATCCTACATCTGATGAAGGCAAAACTGTGGAAATCAGATCTACATGTATGAAATAAGTAGATCTGAACTTTAATCATAATGTATATCAATTGTAATCATTACCAGTCCTTTAAAATTTTGGGACAAGTTAGACAAGTGCAGAGTCTGTTGAAACGGACTTCTTTCACACTATTTCATGCATTATTATACCCCCGCACAACAAAGTTGTAAGGGGGGTATACTGGAATCAGCTTGTCCGTCCGTCCGGCCGTCCGGCCGTTCGTCGGTTTTTTCTTGTCCGCCCAATAACTTCAGATTCCTTTGACCCTTAGTCTTCATATTTGTCATGGAGGTTAGTCATGATTAGTAGATGACCCCTATTGATTTTGAGGTCACTAGGTCAAAGGTCAAGGTCACAGGGGCCTTGACTTCAAAAAGCTTGTCCGCCCAATAACGTAAGATTCCTTTGACCTACAGTCGTCATTTTTGGCATGGAGGTTAGTCATGATAAGTAGATGACCCCTATTGATTTTGAGGTCACTAGGTCAAAGGTCAAAGGGACCTTGACTTCAAAAAGCTTGTCCGCCCAATAACTTAAGATTCCTTTGACCCAGAGTCTTCATATTTGGCATGGTGGTAAGTCATGATTAGTAGATGACCCCTATTGATTTTGAGGTCACCAGGTCAAAGGTCAAGGTCACAGGGGCCTTGACTTCAAAAAGCTTGTCTGCCCAATAACTTAAGATTCCTTTGACCCACAGTCTTCATATTTGGCATGGAGGCAAGTCATGATTAGTAGATGACCGCTATTGACTTTGAGGTCACCAGGTCAAAGGTCAAGGTCACAGGGGCATTGACTTCAAAAAGCTTGTCCGCCCAATAACTTAAGATTCCTTTGACCCACAGTCTTCATATTTGGCATGGAGGTTAGTCATGATTAGTAGATGACCCCTATTGACTTTGAAGTCACCAGGTCAAAGGTCTAGGTCACAGGGGCCTTGACTTCAAAAAGCTTGTCCGCCCTATGACTTAAGATTCCTTTGACCCACAGTCTTCATATTTGGCATGGAGGTTAGTCATGATTAGTAGATGACCCCTATTGATTTTGAGGTCACCAGGTCAAAGGTCAAGGTCACAGGGACTTTGACTTCAAAAAGTATGTTTGCCCAATAACTTTAGATTCCTTTGACCCACAGTCTTCATATTTGGCATGGATGTTGATCGTGATTAGTAGATGACCCCTTTTGATTTTGAAGTCACTGGATCAAAGGTCAAGGTCATAGGGACTTTCACTTCAAAAAGTTTGTCCACCCTATAACTTAAGATTCCTTTGACCCAAAGTCTTCATATTTGGCATGGATGTTGATCATGACTATAAGGTGACCCCTATTGATTTTGAGGTCACTGGGTCAAAAGTCAAGGTCACAGGGACCTTGACAAAAAAGCTTTTCTTCTTAATTGCTAAAGAATGTCCTGTCCGCAATGTATTGATTTTGACATTTTCACATTTGAAGCATGTAGAATACATAACTTAGCAATGCACTGGCTTAGTAACCTCAGGTTTTGCAGGGAGGTTGTCCTTGAGCTCTAAATGGCCACTGTTGATTCTGACAAAGTGGTATGCGGGGGTATTGACGCCATGATAGTGGCAGTTCTAGTTAATCACTAAAGGGAAATACAATGGGATAAAGTAATTGTTATACCAGATTGCATTATTTTTCAAGGTAAAATGAAATATAAACAATGAATATCATACAGTCATATTAAACAGTGAACAAAATTTTGCAATGTTTACCTGCTTACCTTGTTGACATGGTGATTACACATCGGGATTATACGGGAAAATTACATACATGAGAAAATAGTATGCATTCATATTTCATACGCATTAAACAAAGTTTTTACAATATATTTGCAATTTTGAAGCATTTCAAAGCTTATCGATTTGAAAAAAAACCCAACATATTGCAATATTTTGTTAGCTGTTGCGTTTTATGACTAAATAATGTTGGTATTATATTTATGCAAGTTCTTTGACTCTAATTGATAGGATTTAACTCATTACAGGACTGGGGCAGTACCTCCAGTCATTTGCAAAAATCATGATCACAAAATAGAAAACTATCATTTTTCGCCGATTATTATATTTTTCCTGTATACCATGGCAAAGTTTTGGACCTATTTTGTCCAGCTTAGATAGCTAATAGAGATGTGTTCAAAAGGTAGTTAAGCATCCCCAAAAATGTAATAATAATTTAAGAAAATATCTTTCCACATTTATGAATAATCCAGATATTAATCAGTTCACTTAATTATGTGGTTTCAACAATAAAGAGTGATAAAACAAACCAATATATCAATAAATTGAAAAGTGGACCGAGTTAGAAAAGGGCCGAGCTGACTCGGGGGCCGAGTACGTTTTCGGGCCGAGCTGACACTGAATCGATAATGCACTAAAATTTGCATCAATAATAATCATAATATCAAGCGAAATATATCAACAGCTTTACCAGATTTGGAAGAAAACTTGATTCTACATGCGGAATAGATTGCACCTAAAATATCAACGTAATAAAATATAAACAAACATCTTGACCTGCTGTACACTCAACAGCCAAATATAGGTCGTTTTCCTGACGATTTTGCTAGATCTACTGATAAATGCAAGAAAAAGCAACGAAGTTACTAAACAGTTATGTAAACAGGAGATTAAGTGTTCGTTTAATAAAACTTACAACTCTTTTAAACACCTGGGACTTCCTAATCGATAGCAATCGCTTCTCAATCTTTCTCGGAATAACTGGCCAAGATGGCGATTGCGGGAAAATGACGTCAGAGAGGAAATAGTCCGTATTCATACGCATACATTTTTTTCTCTGACATTCACACTTTTTAAGCATTTTAAGCTTAAAGTTATCTAATTTGAAAATCGTATTCCATTTTATCCTGAATTATTGTGTTCTCTGGTAGTTTAACTTATGACTTGAAAAAAATTGGCACTAAATTTATGTACGTATTCTGGCTTTCATGCATCGGGAACCAGAAGGTAGAAAAAGTAAACTGGTTCTCTTTAAATTTTTATCGACTGCTGGCGTAGTAATATTCAAATCGCGTAAAGCAATGATATATGTAATTTTGTGATAAAAGGAATTAAAATTTAGTAATAAAATGACCAGTCAATTTTGAAATAGATAAGGTATTATGATTATATGAATATTATAGCAAAATATTGGAACTATTTTTGCTCCGCGCTGATAGCCTAAATGTGTTCAAACCATAGTAAGCTAAATTTATCGTAATTACACTGGGGGCTTGCGCCCCCAAAAACCATGTTAATACTCTTGATACTACTGTTTTGATCCAAATATTTTGGATATTGGTGAGAAAGGTTGTTTTAGTGATTTCTATGACATTCTTTGGTGATTATAACAAAAGCTAGGTTACACAGCCCAAATACAGAAAAACCTTATTAACACACATTGGACTATTGTTTCAGCCTAAAACTCCTAGAAATTGGTCAGAAACATTGTAATGATGATTTTAAGGTCAAATTTGAATATCGGTAACCTTGGGTCAAAAACTTGGTCGCACACATTTATACAGTATTCCTAGAAATTTTTCGCCGATATTAACTCGCTGCGGGTAAAGAGCATTTATAATTACTAATATAACAATTAGGTTTCTGTATTTGTTCACTCTATACCCGCATGACAAGACTTATAATTAATGGCATACAATATTGTCCAAAAAAACAAACTTTACCTATCAACAATCTATATGTAAGATATAAGAGCTCTACCATTCTGACATAATTCTCTTATACCAGGAAGAAAATGCAATCAGATGACTTATTTCTTCGCAAATATGTTATTTGCATTTAAAATCATAATGTTGAGTCAAATAATCGTGTGATTTATGATTGCTCTTACTATCTGAAAACAAATTCATTGCTTGAATTAAATATATTTTAACCATTAAAAATAAAAAGAAAATGTTTATCCATATAGGTATTATTTGCTATTGTACTTGTTACAAACAACAACACTTTCCTTATTAGCTAGTTAAATCACCTTCATGAATATTGTAAATAACAAGTGTGTCTCTATTGTAATCAAGATTGGTTTTATTTGCTTTTTAACATGGTTTTTACTCTGTTATTTTTCATTTGTTTCATCATAACTTAACATGAGATATAATCAAGGAAGATATACTTCAAAATGATCTGATAATACAAACACACAAGCTTAATTAAATGATTTAGGGTAACAATAAGATATTGTATTTACAGCAGATTCTGGTAGACTGACCTCTTCAACATCTTAGAAGTTAAAAAAAGTAGAAAACACGTCAAAAAAAAACACTCGAGTATGGTGGGTCAATAGCGATTACCTGTACGAGTAATACATGTACATGTATATAAATAAATACCCAGAAAACCTGAGTAATAATAATTTATGCACTTAAACTACATGTACATATAAATATGGTATTTCCAAATACATCAAAAGTAATGTGATCTAACATCACATAGTGATTGAATTTTAAATGAAATGTAAACATACATGTATGATAAAGACTGGCATATTCTTAAAAGTGAATTTTCAAGTTTTCTTCTGTTTTTGACAAACAAATGTATAAAGTTTTCTTACATGTTTAACTGTATCGAGTGTTTTCATCATTTTGTGTATAACTTTGACATTAGGGCATCCTAGGCTGTTTACATTGATGACATAGGTCTTTCCACAACATCAAATTGTTCTAATGTGCGTGACACCTGTAAATTAATGTAAATATACTACTTGATTTCAAGAGAACACCTGGAACTAATTGACCTATGCTAGTGATTGGACAATGACATGAGCTTAATAATGACACAATTATAAGAAATGACAATTATGATTTTACTACTTCATAACTTTTTCTTCCTTAAAACTTTGAATAATTCTCATGGTCAAATTGATACAGTTCAAATGTTGTACAGTACATTGCATATACTATAGAAATAGATTCATCTGGATTTACCTGTTGATAGTTTAAGACAGCTTTGGTGAGTTTGGAGGCAGTAATTAAAACTGTTCCTCCGGACATAATGATTATAGCTGAAAGTTGAAAATAGTTCAACAAAGTACAAAGTAACAATCAACAACTGCATAATATATTTGTTGATCAGATGAAAGTGTAGATTATACCAATGAACTAAAACATAAATTCAACTTAATGACATTAAATATTGATACCTTAGTTACTTATAGGTAGACTAGTATAAATTAATTCATATGGCTACATTCATCTATTTATAGATTAAAAATGATAGATCTGATTAGTGATAATGATTATATTGCAATATAATTATCAAAATGATAATATTATAATAATAAAATTATAATATAACAATATAGACTTTTAAAGAAACAAATACATTTAGTTTATACAGAATTTATTTTATGTTGATTGTCTAGGAAGCTTTAATTTATACTTCTATTATCATTTAGTTTCTAGATATGATGTTGCTTTATTTGTGATCTTTTGTTGTTTTTTCCAGCATGACTCAAGCTAATTGTTAAATGAGTTCAACTGTTGACTTACATGTATGATCCCTTCTGTTTTTGTGTATCTGTTTGATAACCCATAGTCTTTCATATTTAAATTATATATAAAAAACAAGAGCACCGCTAGGCGGAGCATTATATGCCCGAAAGTGTTTTTTTTCTTTACTAAGGATGAAGCATTTGTAAGACATAACATAAATTAAATAAAGTATTACCTCCTTCAAATAGCAATCCTCCTATAAAGTTTGAATATTGTGGGCCAAATAGAACTTCAGTTATGCTCTGGAAACTGTTTTTAGTTTTGAGGTAATAGCTACCTTGAACTTTGACCGTGTGACCCCAAAATCAATAGGGGTCTTCTACCCAATATGGACAATCATCCTATGAAGTTTCAACACTATGGGCCAAATAGAAAGTAAGTTATGTTCTGGAAACTTTTTTCAGTTTTAAAGTAATAGTGACCTTGACCTTTGACATTGTGACCCTAAAATCAATAGGGGTGTTCTACTCAATATGGACAAGCATCCTCTGAAGTTTGAATATTGTGGGACAAATAGACCTTAAGTTATGCTCTGGAAACTGTTTTCAGTTTAAAGTAATAGTGACCTTGACCTTTGACCTTGTGACCCCAAAATCAATGGGGGTCTCTACCCAATATGGACAATCATCCTATGAAGTTTGAACACTGTCAGCCAAATGGAACTCAAGTTACGTTCCGGAAACTGTTTTTCAGTTTTAAGGTCATAGTGACCTTGACCTTTGACCTTGTGACCCCAAAATCAATAAGGGTCTTCTACCCAAAATGGACAATCATCCTATGAAGTTTGAACACTGTCGGCCAAATGGACCTTAAGTTATGCTCCGGAAACTGTTTTCAGTTTTAAGGTCATAGTGACCTTGACCTTTGACCTTGTGACCCCAAAATCAATAGGGGTCTTCTACTCAATATGGACAATCATCCTATGAAGTTTGAACACTGTGGGCCAAATGGAACTTAAGTTATGCTCCGGAAACTGTTTTCAGTTTTAGGGTCATAGTGACCTTGACCTTTGACCTTGTGACCCCAAAATCAATAGGAGTCTTCTACTCAATATGGACAATCATCCTATGAAGTTTGAATGTTGTGGGCCAAATGGAACTTAAGTTATGCTCCGGAAACCAAATTGCTAATGGACGGACGGACAGACGGACGGACGGATAGACAGACGGACGGACGGACGGACGGACGGACGCCAGGGGGTATAACATAATATGCCCGAAATTCTTTCGGGCATATAAAAATGTACGTTTTTTAGTATTTTTATTTATTTATTTATTTATTTAACTATTCATTAAATTTTTAAATTGTTTAATCGGTTTAATATTGAACTTTAAGTAAAATTTTTTAAATACCTGACATTGTAAGCATAATTTAATATACAAGCTAGTGATGTAGAATTGGGTAAACTATCATTTTAGTTTTATAGCATCTGATTCATTTTTATGAAAATAGCCAAAAATGACTATTTTATGTATACATCATGTCTAATCAATTTTTATTGTAGCTGTTTTATCTTTGTTGATCTTATACTTTATGTTATATACAGTCGGTTATAAAAGCTCCTAGAGCTCATGTTGTACTGTTGAAAACTTGCCGACTTGAAATAAAACTTATCTTATCTTATCTTATCTTACAAAAGAATAAAATAATTGACATAATAATTTGGATTTTAAAACCATGTCTTTACAATTTATCAATAATGTGTTCATTGCTTTTTAAGGTGACAACAGACACTTTCCGTGGTACTCACATAAATGTCATTTAAACCAACTTATTTTAGTAATAATTGTTATTTATTTAATCTTTGTGCATTAAATGTCGTTGATCATCATAAAAAATAACATATTTGAAAATAATGCCTTTGTAAATGATTGAATTTTAATAAAAATCCTAAAATTTTAAATCGTCATATCAAAGTTAGTTTTTATTTTTTTGTCATCAAACTTTTGGAAAATAAACATACTTATAATATCTGGGGAACCATGTCTCAAATTTTTTCTATCTTTTCTCAAAAAAATATTACGTATCGTCAAATATTTTATGCGACTTTTTGCACCATACATATTACGTAATTAAAGATAATTAAGTCGCTGATTGAGCAAACAAAAATCCCTGACACGGTTCCCTCCGTAAATGAATTCCCTTTCATGTGCTTTAAACCGCATGTTAATTGCTTGATTATTAAAAAAGTTATGCCAATTCAAAGTTAGTCCGACCCGCATCAAACGAAGTGTCATAAATCGGCTGTTCTCTCTCGGACCCCTACGTTTCACGCTAAATAATTGCATAATACACAAATATCGCACCAGAGAGGGTCACAAGTTGCGGTAACATACTCTAACAACATTTTATGACCAAGTGACATCTGACCAATTAAAAAGTTGCTGATTAATATCAATTTATAACAGAAATATCTTCAAATCTTAACGTGATTTACCTTCCGTCTGATATCGGTCGCACATGTCACGTGACTTTCGGTAAAATTTGAGGCACTCGGTGGGGGGAAATGGAACGTAGCGGGGTATTTAATTGTTTCACTTTTGAAGTGTATTATTATTATTATCATCGGCATTATTATTATATTACACCAGTGTCACTCTGTCTGTGTATTCGTGTATGAAATTCCGTTAAAATATAGATTAAAATAACAAAAAACTGAGCTTCTGACGGTCTTTTAAAGTCCACGGTAGAACGGGATATTATATATTTTTTCCTCCAAATTGATATAAATGCTTAACATATTTTAATAGAAATAAAAGGTATCACTCGATCATTATGATCTGACCTTCTTGACTTCTATGATCATGAAAATCATTTATGCACGGCATAGAGATCCAGTTTCTACTGGGATATACAATAAATTCCATAATTTGTTCCAGGTTTATTAGTACTGTGTTCGATTTACTGGCGAACAATTTATTCAAAGCATTCACTGATAATATATTCGTATTTTATTATCTTTTTTTATTGATTCATAGAGAAATAATCATCCTTAGACAACCTAAAATGGTTTAGAAATTTGTCAGGGACACCTTAAATTACCACAAGTCATATAGGCGTTCACATAAAAAATGTTGTCTGTTTTGTTGTTGTTTTACTTGACATTGTTAGAAAACGAGGTTGAATGTAAAGCAAGCCCTTGAATCCGTACAAAAGTCCATAAACTCAATGTAATATCTATCAGATTAACGGGACAGACAAATTTATTTTTCACACATTATGGATATTTTTAGCATCAACCACGTGGTCGTGCGATTTGCCGCTATATATTTATGTTTCATATATTATGTTACGTACATTGGCCGACAATTTCTTATTTTATAAAAAAAAAAGGCTAAATAAAAGGTAGACGATATTCATAAAAGATGTACGGTATTTGTACGATACATGAATTACGGGTAGTATGGACCAGTATGGACCGGTAATTCACGCATATATGGAACTACCGATTTCCCTCATTGATGCCTCAACAGGGGGCGGAGCGTTATCGATAATTGACAGGTTACGCGAATAGCAGATAAAAATGGTACAGGTACCGTGTTTAAAATTAGTATGACGTTTAAAAAACCACATTTTTGGACTAACTACTTCCAAAATTAAATCACGAATGTGTTTCAGGAAAAGGTTGATTTTAAATCTACTAAGCAAAAAAAATTCTTTTAGGTATTTTCAGTGATAATTGACTCCGTTGTCACCTTAAGCTTTACCAGTTAAATGTTCATTATAACGAGAAAAATTGCCTTACTAAACGCTCGTAGCCTGAACACTGTATCTATAAGGTAGTTAAGTGATCTAGGGATCTACTTCTTTTTATCTGAGCGATATACGTCCCATATTTCGTTGATAAAAATACGCCCCTCTTTTTCTAAAGACAACAATTTTAGTTTTCATTGGTATTGATCTCTAATTCCCATTTAAAGCAATATGTGTATAAAAGATCTACACTATTTTGTAAATCTTCAGGTGTTTTACCTACAATGGCCATATCGTCAGCAAAAAGCAATAAAATCAAAACAATATCATCAATCAATAATCCTGAGTTTAAGTTATCTTGTAAATTATATTATAGAATATGCCGATCAAACCTGCCCTAAAGGTATCCCTAAGGTTCGAATCCCTCAACTTCCTCATGTTGACGTATAAGTATATTTTTTTATGATATTTAGTATGCAATGAAAATTCTATAGGGGCGTGATCGCTTGCTGACACAAAAATGATTCGATATTTGAGAAATTTTTCTCATTGGTTAAAACATAATCTATAACAGAAACACGTTTTGAGAGACATATGTATACATTCCAACATCATTATCCTTACATAATCTACCGTTAACTAGCCAAATATTGGTTGATCCATTTTACACCGTAACTGTTACATGTTTTATCTAGTGTGGTCCGGTAAATATATTTATCAGGTACATATGATTAATCGTTAAAAGATTGATTTATGCTGTCGAAAATAATGAAATCGTGCTTAACGCCCACTCGGCTGTTAAAGTCACCTGTTAAGTATAATGACCCCAGGGCTTCAAAATGAGTAATATCGTTTTCAATACAATCAAAAAGGTTTACATTTATTGTATTATAAGCGGGGGAGTTTTCACACCATAAATAGACACCACATATATAAATATCTGCTTCATTATGAAAAAAGGTCTTGTCTAATTTTATCCAAATTAAGGTGTCATACCTATTTTCAACAATTGTAATACCATCCGATATCGTCTTTTTATAATACAGTGCAACCCCTCCTATTAATGAGCCTTTTAGCATTACGATGCTTAAATTTCCTGTAAAAATTATGCGTTACAAATCCATTTAAATTTATGTCACTAGTTTTGTGAGCAAATGTTTCAAACAAAAAAATAATATCATGTTTACGAACGATGTTAACAAGTTCAATATTGTCTCTTTTTGATTTGTCTAAACCATTTTATTCCAAGAGAGTATTTTGAGTTTTCTAGTCTCTGACTGGTTTTCCGTCGATGTAGAGGGTGTCATAGTATGTAAGCCTGTAAGTATGGAAGCATTTACTGTCTTATAATTATAAAACTGAACATTGTTATGTCCAAATAGAAATATATTGAGTAAACCTTTCCTAACACAAAGTGCACTCATCAATATATTAAGTGGATCCATCTTTATATGTAGTCAACTGAACAATATGATGTCAATGTGTCTTTATATGATGTCAATATATCATTATACAATGTGCATTTTTTGAATATATTATGTGGAACCATCATTAAATAAGGTCAAAATAACAATATATTATGTCAGTCTGTCCTTATATGATGTCAGTCTGTCATTATATGATGTGAAGTGATGAATATATTATGTGAAATAATAATTATAAAGAGTCAACATTATATGATGTCAAAGTCTCCTTATATTTTGTCAATCTATCAATATACACTGTGCATTTTTCAGTATATTATGTTGAATAGTCTTTATATAGAGTCAACTTAACAATATATGATGTAAATGTGTCCTTATATGATGAAAATCTTTCATTATACGATGTGCATTAATGAATATATTGTGTGGAACAATCTTTATATAGAGTCAAAACAACATTATATTATGCAGAACCGTCTTTATATAGAGTCAACTCAACAATATATGATGTCAACACGTCCTTATATGATGTTAATCTTTCATTATACGATGTGCATTAATGAATATATTATGTGAAACCATCTTTAAATAGAGTCAACTTAACATTATATGATGTGTATGTGTCCTTATATGATGTCAGTCTTTTATTATATGTTTTACAAGTTTTTATTGTAAACTAAGAATATGTATGTAAGGAAGGAAGGACTTTAGAGTCCCATCTTTTTTATAACGAACGAACGAATTAATTAATTAATTAAAAAGACGTGATTTTTAGTTCGTTCGTTCGTTCATAAATAAATTAATTAATTAATTAATTAAAAACAAACTAAAAATCCCGTCTTTTTAGAGCTGATTTCCTTCATAAATCTTGTGGAATTGATAACATTACGGTTGAGGTGCTTACCAATAATTCTGCTCTTTCCTTTTTGCATGTTTTATTTAACATTTGCTTTGATAGTGGTATAGTTCCTATTTTATGGAGTAAATCTGAAATTTGCCCAATACCAAAATCATCTACCTTAGATAAACGAGACCCTTTATCATATAGAGGCATATCACTTGCACCTTCAATGTATAAACTGCATTGTTATATTTTAAATAATCGACTGAATCTTTGGACGGAATCAAATGTAAACTTGTCAGATGAACAGAATGTATTCAGAAAAGGTCGTAGTGCCATAGATCATATTTTGTCTCTTAATAACATTATTGATACTGTTACGAGCCAGGCGTAACGAGAAAGAAAAGCCAGCAACAAACTTGTAACAATAACAAATTTATTACAGAAAAATTATCAAAGAAAAATAAAATAACAAATTATATTTTACAAATACCTGAAGTCCAAATAAAAATGAAATCTTAAATGTCTAGTCTGATCCTGGAATGATCCTTTTTTTTTGAATAGCACACTTAAATTCAAGTAAAATCCAATAACACTTTAGAATAAATTCCCACAATAAAATCCACAAGAATAATTTAATCTATTTTAAAATAATTCAAGCTCCAATAAAATACTTAATATCCAAGTTAAATAATACTCCAAATATATTGATGACTTAAAAGGTAACTGATGACTTAAAAGATAAAAGTAATGAAAAATGTCCCTTTATATATATTAACTAAGAAAATTCCAGAAAAGTCTATTATGTTCTACAGTAATCATAATCTAGCAACTTCAACAATAAAGAACACTCCGGAAGTTTCTATCTAAATATAATGCATCAATCATAATCTAGAACTTTCCATAACAGGTAAGAAACTTCTTGTTGACATGCATGTAGTTAATGTTCTAAAAATAGAACAATGATAATATTGGAAATACCAACTGGTCAGATATAAATTATATACATGTAATATGTTGCATACATAACACTTCCCCTCTTCAAAAAAAAGAAATATGAATTGAATGAATATTTCTTTTACATAAATCCAAACGATGTGACTTACGAATAACGTAGGAGAAATGTTAAACAATTTTATTCATAAAATCATATATATGTGTATTATAAACAATAGCAAACAACGAAGTAAAAATAATCAATCATATCATATAGATGTTAAATTTAAAATACTGAAAATAACAGTTTTAGACACGTGAAAGTGCATCAGGGATCAAATTATCTTTCCCTTTAATGTGTCTAATGTCAATACTATATTCTTGCAAAAAACAAGCTCCACCTCAACAACCTTTGATTTTTGTTTCTTTTAGTTTATGCAAGAAAGTGAGGGGATTGTGATCACTAAAGACAACAACAGGCAACTTTGAGGAAGTTAGATAAACTTCAAAATGCTGAATAGCAAGAATAAGAGCAAGGCACTCTTTCTCTATAGTAGAGTAATTTTTCTGATGTTTATTAAACTTTTTAGAAAAGTAACAAACAGGATGGTCAACCCCATTGTTGTCTTTTTGGATCAATACACTTCCAGCACCTATGTCACTAGCATCTACAGCTAACTTAAAGTTTTTATTAAAATCTGGTGCCAAGAGAACTGGTGCACTCTTAAGTATGGCTTTAAGACTGTCAAATGCTATTTGACACTTGTCATTCCAAATGAATTTGTTTCTTTTCTTCAGCAAATTTGTCAATGGTTCTGCAATAACCGAAAAATTATTACAAAATTTACGATAATACCCTGCCATACTAAGAAATCGCATCAGTTGTCTTTTACAAGTAGGCACAGGCAATTCAGAGATAGCTTTGACCTTAGCTTCTATTGGTTTAGCTTTACCCTGTCCCACTACATGTCCTAAAAGTGTTAAAATTGCATGACAAAATTCCCTTTTTGCAAGATTAACTGTCAATTTAGCATCACTAAGTCGGTCGAAGAATGCTCTTATAGTTTTGAGATGTTCCTCCCATTCATCAGAGTAGATGATTGCGTCATCAATGTATGCGTCACATCCGTGTAGACCAGATATTACCATGTTTATAAGCCTCTGAAAAGTTGCTGGTGAGTTTTTCATACCAAATGGCATAACTTTATATTGATACAATCCGTCTGGTGTTACAAAGGCTGATATTTCTTTAGCTCTATCAGTAAGTGGAACTTGCCAGAATCCTTTTAGAAGATCAAACTTTGTTACATACTTTGCTTTTCCAATTTTGTCAATACAGTCATCAATTCTTGGTATAGGAAATGAATCAGTTTTTGTTACAGAGTTCACTTTACGATAATCTGTACACATTCTATATGTTCCATTTGATTTTGGTACAAGAATACATGGAGATCTGTAACTGCTTTGACTTGGTTCAATAAAGTCATTATCCAATAAATACTGAACTTCTTGTCTTAGGTATTTTTGTTTTACAGGATTCGTTCTATATGGATGTTGTTTTATTGGTTCAGAGTTTTCAAGAATGACGTCATGATGTATTTTATCAGTCCGTGTGGGAATATCAGGAAATAAATGTTCATATTCATAAATAAGCTGTTTCAGTTCATCTCGTTTCGACGGTTCTAAGTGAGCAAGTTTTTCATCCAGACTTTTCAGAATATCAGAGTTTTCAAGCTTTGCTGAACCAGGATCAGACTTTTCAAAATTTTCATAACTATTAGATTCAACTAAACATTGATTTTGTGAAACAGAGTTTACAAAAGATATAGGTTGCACTTTCCAGTACCGTCCATGAGCAGGCTCAATCAAACCGAGCCTGCAACATTTTCAATTTTGCCGTGTTGGGCTTTCTTTAGGGATTCTGTATTCATCTATTTTACTAATTATACTGAACTTGGAATTAAAATGTGAGGGTGTGGACTTTATTTATAAATGAGACTTTGTGGGTTAAAGAATAATCATCAGCTAGACGGGCAGCTTCTTCTAAAGTTTCTACCTGTTTTTCATCTAAGAAAGATTTAACATCAGAGTGAATACAACGTTTAAACTCTTCAACTAACATGAGCTGTCTGAGCTTTTCATGATTTTTATTAATTTTCTTAGATAGACACCACCGATCAAAAAGTTTTTTCTCTTGCAAATTCGACATGGGTTTGACCAATATCTTTCTTAGAATTTCTGAATTTTTGCCTGTAGGCCTCTGGTACTAACTCATAACCTTTCAGAATTAATTATTTTACATTATCATAATTAGAGCTTTGTTCAACAGTAAGTTGTGTATAGATTTCACGAGCTTTACCAATTAAGACGCTCTGTAAAAGTAATGTCCAGTGCTCCCTTGGCCATTTTAAATTTTCAGCAACCTTTTCAAAATGAAGAAAATACTTATCAACTTCTTTTTCTTGGAAAGGTGGAACAAGCCTAATAATTTTAGTGACATCAAATTTTGAATTCATTCTATGTTCAAACTGATTTGCTCTCTCTTTGATTTCTAATTCTCTCATTCTAAACTGAAATTCTCTCTCTTCCCGTTCTTTTTCTAACAGTAACTGCCTTTCTTCCCTTTCTTTTTCAAACTGCCTTTCTTCCCTTTCTTTTTCTAACTGCATTTTCTCTAGTTCAAATTTAAATTGAAGTTCAAGCTCTGTTATCTTTATTTCAGAAATTTCAGAATGTTTTTCAACAATGTGAGAAAGTGCATCTTCTCCAAAAATATCTTCATCCACAAAAAGATTTTTAATTTCTTGTTTATGCATTGAAGATTTAATTTCTGATAAATTATACGTTTTTGCAAGAACAAGCAAATCAGTTTTCTTAGCCAAATCTAATACCTCCTGGGAAGGTTCAGCTACAAACTTTTCTACATCAAAAGACATGACTGTTTGCTGCTGGTTTTAAACTTAAAAGTGATGTGTTTCAAAAATTTCAAAATTGAAAGGCACACTTAATAGAACAACTATGATATCAACTCAGATGAGTAAATACGGTAATAATAAAATGTAAAATAAACGGTAATAATTTCCAATAATGTAGCCAAAAAGAAATATTCAATCCCGGACGAGCCCCCAATTTCTGTTACGAGCCAGGCGTAACGAGAAAGAAAAGCCAGCAACAAACCTGTAACAATAACAAATTTATTACAGAAAAATTATCAAATAAAAATAAAATAACAAATTATGTTTACAAATACCTGAAGTCCAAATAAAAATGAAATCTTAAATGTCTAGTCTGATCCTGGAATGATCCTTTTTTTTGAATAGCACACTTAAATTCAAGTAAAATCCAATAACACTTTAGAATAAATTCCCACAATAAAATCCACAAGAATAATTTAATCTATTTTAAAATAATCCAAGCTCCAATAAAACACTTAATATCCAAGTTAAATAATACTCCAAATATATTGATGACTTAAAAGGTAACTGATGACTTAAAAGATAAAAGTAATGAAAAATGTCCCTTTATATATATTAACTAAGAAAATTCCAGAAAAGTCTATTATGTTCTACAGTAATCATAATCTAGCAACTTCAACAATAAAGAACACTCCGGAAGTTTCTATCTAAATATAATGCATGAATCATAATCTAGAATTTTCCATAACAGGTAAGAAACTTCCTGTTGACATGCATGTAGTTAATGTTCTAAAAATAGAACAATGATAATATTGGAAATACCAACTGGTCAGATATAAATTATATACATGTAATATGTTGCATACATAACAATACAAGAAAGAAAAATAAATTGTCAACATTTTGTGCCTTCATCGATGTTAAGAAAGCTTATGATGCTATAAATAGAAATATACTTTGGAAAAGATTGTATGATATTGGTGTATGTGTTAAGATGTTATCTGCTGTTCAATCTTTATATGTATCGGTGATGGCATGTGTTAAGAGTTAATTCATTTAAAACAGAGTGGTTTGACGTGAAATGCTTTACGTCAAGGATGCATATTATCTCCCTTGTTTTTTTAATTTATTCATCAATGATTTAACATTATTTATTATATCTTTTGATCTGGGTATAAATATTGGTAATGAAAAACTTTGTATCATGTTATACGCTGATGATATAGTTATATTAGCTGATAATGCACAAGATCTACAGATATTGTTAAATGCCTTAGATGACTGGTGTTCGTTGGATGATATGACCGTTAAGGCGTTAACCCTATAAAAAGTAATGTAATTCACTTCCGCCCGAAAGCTATTCAACGTACGAGTGTTGCCTTTAAATGTGGTGATATTGATGATCATTTAAGACAGACAGACCGTAAAACAAGGCATTAGATGGTCTCAAGAAAATTTATAAAGAATTTTGAGGCATTGGTGTTAAAGTATTTTCTATTGTGGCCTATTTGTTGTGCATAGTAAAACATATTTATAGGTTGCTAGAATAGAGGAAAGTGTCAATTTCTAACATAAAATGGTGATTTTATCCCTGTTTCTTCAACTGTTAAAGTTTTTTATCAGCGAGGCTTGTACGTGTTGCGTTGAGCTGAAAACAGAATCATTTAGGTTTTTCCAGATAACATTGCATCTATGACACATTATCTTGAAGACATTCCTCAACACAACATATTGACATAATCGTCACTTCCTACTTATCGCATTTGATTTGTTGGGATTAAACGAAGTTGTCAGAATAAAATGGGTTTTCTACAAATCTAAATGTTTGTTGGAATAAAACGAATTTGTATTTCTTTGTGCTTTATTTGTTTCATAATTCCTCACACTTTTTTCCTAGAATAGTTTTTTCATTGTCCAAAATGACCAATAAATGAAGACTTTTTACGACATTTTACTCAAACCAGCCTTAACTTGAGTATATTTTTTATTATCTTTTGCCTCTTAAAAGCTTTAAGTCCTGATGACGGAGCGATTTTATTTCTATGAGTGGGTTGCAACAGTAAAGATTCAGCAAAAATGTAACAGCCGTTAAATTTCAAAAATTTATATTTCTTTTCCTGAAAGTAAATTTAGAGATGTTTGAGATGAATTTTTATGTTTCAATTGCAACAGTGTGCGTTACATTTTACCCAACTTTGGGATCACTTTATTTCCACATTTTTTATTTTTGTTTTTGCATAATTATGACATATTATGACATTTATTTCTACAGCATGCTTGTGATGATATTTTTCAACTTGAAAGCCTCATATTTTCCGGATGTCTTTTATTTTACCAAATGGTTGCCATGGCAACATAACCAATTTATATTGTTGGTAGAATGCAAATCTACCTTTAAAAACTTATTATAGATTTAAGAACATTTCAAAATGCACTTCAAGTTCCGTTATTCTTAGTCTTAATAATCGTAATATATCAATCAACTTGAAATTGGGACTCAATTTTCGTGTACCCCACCCACTTTAGGAATATCAAAATCCACATTCTTACACAATAAAGATAAAATTAAGGATACAATAACTTAAATGTTGTTCAGGTCTTTGTAATATATGGTAAAAATATTCATTTTTTAAGCAGAATTAATCTTTAAAATCCATTAAACATGTGTTGTAGGTGTCCCTCTCCTTAAATGTAGCAATTTCACAACTAAAGGTTTATCAAACATTCCTGTTAACTGGAATAGTATCAAATTTCATAGATTTTAAACGTTATATTTCATTAACATAATAAATCATCAAGAAAAAGGAGATAAACACTAAATTATTAATCTTGTATATCAATTTTGACTCATTCAAATGTTTTAATGATAAATATTTCTTAATGTATAGTAAACTAAGACATACCCTCTGAGCTAAAAGAATGTGTTGTCGCATATTAGCTAAGGCCTCCAGCTTGTCTTTCTCTGACACTGCATCTGATATCATCTTTCTCATTCGCTCGCACGTAGCGCAGACGTCATCTCTTGGTGTTGCTATTCTAATGTGAGGCGTACACGTATACCAGAGAGTTTTGAACATAGAAAGCGAGACGTGCTTGATTTGTGGAACAGCATCAGTACAAGAAATACAGTAATCCTTGTGCATCTGGACCTTTGTTGTTTCGGACGGTAAATAAATTGGTGGAATATCATCTCGTCCCCTTGGTGCGGCAGGCTGGTGTATTCATCTTTCATCAACAAAGTTACTTATAAAATGTATAACTCTTGTAACGTCGTCAAAGGTAATAGCATTATGTAGTTTTTTGCCAGTATTTCCATGTATACGTGGAGCAATACCTTCCTTAAAAACTTGCTTACTTAAGCTACTTAGTGTTTTCTTCCCTATGCCATGACAAAGTAGAAATGTCTTTTTACATACTTCAGTACCATGAAACGTATACTTTCTTCTCATTCTTTGACGTTTTTTTACAACGTTGTGTTTTTTCGGTAGATCTTTTATCATTTATTAGACCCATAATGTAAATTTCCTTTGGTTCCTTTTCCATTTCTTTCATATTAAGTAGGTACTGATATATTTGATCTTTAGTGAATTTTCGGCTACATGCTAACCTACAACATTTACTTGATTTATAAAGTTCAACCTGCTGCCGGTCAGAATCTGGTTCAACATAATCATCACAGACTTCATCTTCATCGGACCTTTCAAGCTCTTCATCCCTTTCAATGTCTTCTGAACAACGATTTGCACCAATACTGTTGCGCCTCTATCCTGGTAAAGGAAGTCTCGCACACGACTCTCCACTATACTATTTTCCCTGATGTCTTGGTCAGAACCGCTGTTACTGCTAACTTCTTCCTGGGTATTACAGGGTGTAGTCAACGGTGTTCTGCCAAAATGCTCTGATAAAAGGCTCTCTAGTTCCTAAAAATAAAATACAAATAATATATTAATCAAACCTCTTTATGCAAAATCT
>NW_026866975.1:0-8558 GCF_026571515.1 Ruditapes philippinarum | reverse complement strand
ATGGCAATTCTAATTTGCCATGGCAAATTATTTGCCATGGCAAAATGCCGAAATGCCATGGCAAAACACACTTTGCCATGGCAAATGCAAACTTTAAATGCATTTTTACAAAAAAGTATTAAAGATAGAAAAACAAAACATATTAACTTTTAAACTTTTTAGTAAATATGACAATTTAAGATAGTTTTCATTTTTTTAAAGCGCGTAAAAATAGGGGTTGAATTTGCCAAAAACTGGCGCGGCAAAAAGAAACCGTCAGCTATTTAAATTTGAAGTCAAATTTTCCAATATGAAATGAATGCATGCAATTTATTGATTAAATATAATGTGCACAAATATTTGCAGTACACATGTTATAAATTACATATTCTTCGATGTTTGAAAATTCCTTTATTTGCATAATTATATACATATATATTTTTTGCAAGTGTGGAATACACACAGTAACAATATCAATCACAAAAATTACAGGATCTTTAAAAAGAAAGTGATAACTATTATCTTTTGTATACAAAATCTATCTTTTAATTAAATATTTTTATAAGTCATTGTGGAATTGTATCAACATCGATTGATTGAAATAGATATTTATGACCGTATTTTGCTGCAAATAAGACATTTTACAATATTTGAATCTACGTGTGCATACATCTTATTCTTTATCAGAACAATAATCACATTGCAATAGCATATGACGCGTTATTTAATTTACAAAATATCTTCACAAGACTGGTTTCTGGAAATGCAAATAACACCAGATATAGTATCAGATATAAAAAAATGATAACTCTTTCTTACAATAAATAACATTTATCAGAAATATATTTAATTTCGCTTCCATGTTTGTCTCTGTTATTAGACACGTAAATCGTCGGGGTCCAATAAAACAGTCATTCTATATCAATTTCGCTGGAACTTTTCATCAGTTTGGGATCCATATCAAATGTTGTCTAGTTATATATCCTTGAGTAAGTTTTACAAATAAATACTTATATACGCATAACTTTCTATTTACATGAAGTTTATTAATTGGCTTAAAGGGGTACATGGAAAGAAAAGTATAAACGAGTACTATCCATGGAAAATAGCAAATGAAAAAGGATTTATTTAATAAAAAATCCTTCCCCATCATATAATTGTCTTTAAATTGAAGCTTATCTGCGAGTTTGAAATATTATTTGTATTTATTTATGCCCTTTGTCGTTGAGGGATAACCTTCCGTGGTTGATAAGAATTGCAGACACCGTTAATTACTGTGTGATCGTAAGAAGCGTGTTAAAGTGTACGGCTTACCGGAGACTATGCATCTCTTAGCTCCAGTAGGTGTTACTTTGAAGATTGTACTCGTAACACCCGAGGTTATGACCTTTACAGTCGCATGCATTTACAGTCAATTAATTTACTTTTAATCATATGTGAATCATTTGTAGAGTAAAATCAGCACGCATTGCAATTATTATAAAATTAATATTATTATAATGAAAATTAAAAGATAGATAATTTATGTAAATGTTATAGATCTATATCTGTAAATGTTAGTAAAGGTAGATATGTTACTTAAATGGTATCATCCAAGTTTAAAAAATCTTCTGGATTTATTTATTCATTCTCAATACGATCTTTTAATAATGTACGTTCAGATGTTAATAATTTGTGCCTATAAATGCATACTAGCATGAATGGCTACCACAAGTCTCTATTTAGTTAATATCTATTTTCAAAATGTCTTTTAAATGGTAAAAGGTTTGTCTTGTCCAAATTGAAAGATGAACAAGTGCGTTAAAGATATTTACCGTATGAAAAGCGTTTAGCTAACTGTAACAAATCTTTATTAATGTCGCATATTTGCCTTTTCTTAGCATTTCTTTCCAGATCTGATTGCCTTTGACGGATTTTAGGAATAGTTTCGGAGAGAATTGAAGTGTCTTTCATAAGGTTGTCAGATCGTTGATTAAAATATTGTATTGAATGCCTGGTCTCGACAAATGAAACTTTTTGACAAAGCATTGCCAAAGGATCTTTAATTATAGCATTGTCTGTTTGCCAAAAAGCTTTCAGATGTTTTTCTACGGCTGCATAACAATCTTTAAGTCTCAATAAGCCCCGTCCCTTCGAATGACATCATTTGTATTTTAAAACTAAAAGTTTAATTTACGTTTACATTATTAAAAAACATTACATCAATTGAAACAACGAAAGTTTGTTGCATCACCATCTTTCATTTTCAAATATCTGTCTCCGGAGTCTTTTTTGTATTTGCTCTGTAAGGTTATTTACAAGGGCAGATTCATCCAAAACTGTGACCACCGACACAAAATTTGATTCTAAATCCATGTTTACTTTATTTTCTGACATGGTGCACGATGAACTGTAATTCTATGCAACATTTTGTATGCAATAGATGTTATTACAGAGTGAGAGAATTGTTACTCCAATCATGATTTTTAAGGGAATTTTGTAAAAGTTTTTTGTTTGTGTCGTTAATCCAAAGCAAATACATGCTTAAGTATTTGTTAAAGATGTTACAGAAAGTATTTCAGTTTGATTGTTAAGGAATGTTGGACCCGTTCTCGAAGCGCGAGAAGGTAAGTTTCTTGTTAAAAAAATTACCGCCTAGAGAGTGATAGATAAATAATCCATACGGTTAGTGATCTTTCAATTACTAGTCTTATTAAAATTATTTTAAACTTTGTATCATGCCTAAAAATGAAATAAAATGTTTATTTTGAAATTAAAAAGTAATAGATAAATAAAATGAAGTACATGTGCTTAATATTTAAGCCGATGACAATTTTTATTTGCGTCTATCACATACTTCTTTGTATCCTTTGATATGCAGTCGTTAAGATATGTTACCCAAATCCCAAAAAACAATAAAACAAATGTGTTGCACTCGACTAAGATAAGTGGAACGGACCTATTCGGAATGACCTTTACCATTGTGTGATAATGACTGCCCGAGCAAAAATGCATATATTTACCGAGCATGAAATGTTCTAAAACTTCGAATAATTGTGACCTAAGATTTAACTGCAGATGTTTAGTAGAACGACATATACATTTTTATCACATACCCGTGCGCGTCTGTGACTCAGTTAAGTGGTATTGCACCAGGAGCGTGCGTGTATTTTGACGTGACGGCATTTGGGTTAATGTAAACATTGCACTACAAGCGCTTCAAATATTAATTTTTACTGTAATAAGTTCTTAGATTGTGATAAATAATATATTATATTCGTGTAGTTTCATTACTTTCTTTATTGAACACGCGGAACAAAGTAATAAGACCGAAAAAATGATTTAATTAAAATTGTACGATTTATTTAGTATTGAAAATACATCCAATCAAAATAATTTCTGTCTGAAATAACGACATTGTTCTTGTCAGTTCAGTGACCTTTAAATAGTTTTAAAACCATAGCTACAATATGACGATTTAAAAAAACAACAACAGAAAAACATAAGTGTTTTACATCTCTATGTTTCGTCATATATTTTTCTCATACCGTTGTTTTATACTAAAAATGATTGATTTTGCAATTTCAATTGTTGTAAAATCCCTAACTTGACATTCTTGGTAATAATTATGATAAATGCCACTTTATATTACAGGGGAATGAGAAATAGACGTTAATTATTAGTTGAACTCAGTGCAAAATATATTATTATAGAATTGCCGGAAATGCTTGAAATATGATAAACCCCAAACCTAGTGTCGTCTGCTAAAATGTTATTTACTTCACACTGCAGTGCATCGTCTGCGGAAATGTTGTTCATCTAGAGAAAAAAATTCTGGAAACAAAGTGATCCCTCGGAAGCATTTTAATCACAACAAAATTACAAGGGAATTGCGGACTCGGTTTAATTAAGTCTGTACATGAGGAATAATGAATATGTGCAACATCCCTCACGCCCCCTAGCACCGGCTTGAGCGTTACTCAATTCTCAACACTTAATAGTGCTGGCATCAATGATCCCGAAGGACCAGAAAAATATAGCAACAGAAGTTTAATATTTCTAGCATTCAGTTGTATTGAAAATTTGATAACCTTGCAAGATCTTTCATGATCTCACAATCAATGTTGCTATCAAGCTTTGAAATGTTTATATTGCCTTTATTTAGCGATTGTAACAATTTCAATACCTACTTTTATATATAATATGATTTTGACATATTTTTATTTATAAAAATAGAAAAAAACCCATCTCGGGCCATTTTAGTATGAATGTACTCTTTCGATGATTTCGTTGCAAACCTCTCCTCGTTGCAAACCTCTCCTAAACATAATTTATAAACTGTAGTTACTATGATAACTGTAATTGTTTTGTTTGCGAGGCATTTTATTAACTGTAAAAAGCCGTTGATGTACAAGTAAGATGGCATTGATACCAATAAATACATAGAGTAATTAAGCTATCAATACAGCTGTACACGATGTTGATGCGCATGAATTTATTCTGTTCAAGAGTTTGGGAAAAGAAAATAGATTTTAATTAACGGCGATCGTTGTATCTGGTGTATCATTAAAGCTGTACCGGAAAAGCGTGAAATATGAAAAAGTCAAATTATTGAATGTCGTCTGCTGTTACATAAATACGTGACGCGGTAATTTATCGTCTGCGGAAATGTCTGTCAATGTCAAATAAACGTTTGATGTTGCAAGCGTTCAGTTTAAATTGACAACTAAGGAATTTCCTTGAAAGACAATAATGATAACATATTTGATAATTGTTGTGTAGCCGGGTAGGGGTAGCTCAATTGGCTGGCAATGTGTATTTTTCAACGGTACCCGGCTTCGAGCCCGGTCAATGCACTTGTTTAAATTTCATTTATTCACAACAAATAAATAGATAATGAATGAATAGGTAAATAAATACAATAAAAGAAATAAAAACAAATAAGATTTATTTTACTCCTTCTCTGAAATATTGAACACATTTACGACAAGCAGGTTGAAAAAAAACAATCAAAAAAAAATATATATATAATAAATAAATATATATAGATATACCTTATTTTTGTTTCTGTTCTTTCTTTCTGGGCAATAATTCGAATCCAACTTTAAATATGAAATTAAAAAAAAAATAAACCCGCTAAGATAAGAAAGTAGTAATATTGTACGCAAAACTTCATTTAAGAAGTACTAAAATAGTTTATTTTGCTCAACACAATATTTGAGAATATCGACAAAAACTCTTTATCGTATTTACTTTTTATTTGCATATCTGAATTTTAATAATTCTGTAATCAAAGATACCATAAAAAAGCGCTTTAATACGAAGCAAGGACTTCTTTAAAAAAAATGACAGAAAAGAGTATTGACAGATTCTCTCATATGTACATTCTGTTTTGAAGTGCTATATGATGTTTACTGTTTGTTATCACGAAATATGACACTTTACAATAAATCAACTTATTATAGTTAATGTAAGTCTATGTTTCTTCACTTTGGCATAAAGTGCATGAACACAGTGAAAAAGATTCTAAATTAATCACTGTGTCCATTTACCTTCTCGTACCGAAATTACGAATTATAGAGATTTGATCAATCAATTACTGTGACAACTTTTCTTCTGCTACCAAAAAAAAAAAAAAGAATAAAGGTTTAGATCAATCAGATATTACAGATAAAAAACAACATTAATTTACATTAGAAATTGAAATGAAATGAAGTTTAACCATACATATGTTACGTTTCAAAAAACTTAACTTAACTAAGCTTATCTATATGCTTTAATGTTCCGGACAAAAACTTTGTGTTGATTTTCTCTTAGAAAGCAAATGATAACTTTGATCTCGTAACACAAAATCATAATCTTTAATGAAAATCAAATGTATCTTTAATTGTCATTTTACAATTGTATTAAATCGATATACTTGAAATATTTATTTATTGCTAATAAGAAGACCTTTACAATACTTTTGTCTACGTTTGCATACATGATAAATCTTATTCTTTATCAGAACAATATCTCGTCTAATAGCAAATGAAGCATTATTTAGTTATCTAATTTACCACTCTTTCTTACGATAAATAACAATTATCAGAAATATATTTAATTTCGTTTCCTTGTTTGTCTCTTGTTATTAGACACGTAAATCATCGGGGTGTAATAAACAGTCATATTATTTCAATTTCGTCGGATCTTTTCACCAATTTGTGATCCATATCACATTTTGTCTATTTATATATCCTTGTATAAGTTTTACACATAAACACTTGTATTACTTTCTTATGACGTGACGTTTATGAATTGACTTATTAATGGGGAACATGGAAAGAAAAGCATGGTTGCCACAATTAATCATTGCCCGATTGTAATAGGTGACTAAATGTGGATTCGGATTACTAGAGTCTATGCATCTATCAGTTCCAGTAGATTAGGTCGTTTTGCCCCTGGTACTTCTTTGAAGATTGTTACACTAGAGGCTAGGCAAAATCACTCTTCCTATTTCGGCGCCATATAACCTTAATTGTGTCACTGTGCCGTCAAACATACCAAACAAACAGCAACGTGTATTTACCGATATTTATTTAAATGTTTTTCTTTGTTTTAATGATTTTGTTTTTATAAGATTCTTAAACGGAAAAAAATATATAATTTTCTGACTTTTTAGTCATATTTGAATCTTATGTAAAATATGATGAACATCATCGACAAGGATAGGTGACGTTCAATGAATGCAACACAAACACGATCCAACTACAAGGACCCGCGGCAAGGAGCCCAGCAACAAACCAAAGCAGGAAAACAGGACAGGGCACAAGGCAAATCACGGGCAGGATAATCACATTAATAATAAATAAAGGGAAATAATAGTAACCTAAAAGGAAATTAAAGAGCTTAATGTAAATATGCGACATAATAAACTTTTAAAAATTGTATATGGATTTTCTGATTGCCTAAAACATCTTTATTCAAGGCGAAAGTATATAGTGTTAATATGAAGGGTATTTACTGAAATTGTATATTTCCTAAAATACGAATATCAGTCGTGTTAATCGCGTCTTTATTCTATCTGACACTATGTAACGAAAAATACATAGATGTGTTATTTGGCATTACTTGTTTTACCAGACTACATGTATGGAAACAAGCGATAATACAATGCTGTGCTTAATGATGTGTATCACGTTCATAATGTTTTAAATTCTATTTGAAGAAAGCTATTACTGCAAAAAGACATTATACAACAACTCTATATCAGTTATTTGGAAAAGATTGAATTTCGGCATCGCCAGGGTTCAATATCAGAGCTGTCGTAAATCAAGATTTGATCGTCAGACCTTTATATCATCTTAACTGCTTTATATCATGCGAACGTTGTATCTTTCCCAAATCAGATTAAACAGGAATGATTTTTCAATATACTTTCATAGCACCAAGCTACACGTGAATGAAAGATTGAAACATTACAAATTCAAGTTAATCAGGTGTTAAATAATTTACATCTACCAATATGTTACGCTCAAGTCTATGAACTGTATGTGCTTGGCTTTGTAGACACTCTCTTGCCCTTGAATAATAAATAACAAAAACAAAAAACAAATAAAAAAGAACAAAAAAAAAAACATACACGCAGTTCAATTTGTATATTAAATTGTCTGTCTCACAACAGAATGACAAGCCTGTTCTCCTACATTTATTTTTAATTTTGATATTCATATTGATGTTATCAACCAATATTTCAATTATCAAAATGTTATTTAAGTGAATATCCAAATTGTAAAGAATGTTATAGGCAAATATAATTGTAGTTCTATAATATAACTATAAAAAACGAGAAAAACATAATCAATTAATAAACGATCTGTTGGGTGTAAAAACAATTTACATTAGGGAAGTTGGTAAAACGAAGAGTTGATAACAATTGTGTTTTTATTGCACTCACGGGATGTTCTATCGCACAACTCTGTTATTATGTTTCGTCTGCAACGCAAATAACTTTTAATCTAAACAAAAAAGTCATAATACTTTTGTCCGAATCATATATTTATTTTATCATTTCCGTTGTATTCAATAAAGATTTTGTCAGTATGAAGATTATGAAATTCCGGAAAAAAAAAACAGAATTAACAAATGTACGAGTTAAGAAATCTGCACATTACATTATTGGTCACGAACAAATCCAATTAAACAGGGTCTGCAGAAGTATACTATTTGCTTTTTAAAGATCTACTATGCTCAAATTTCATATTTGAAAATGTTTATAATTGCTACACAGTCTCATTGTCAATATATAATAAACATGTTTTCACTTCACACAAAGTAGATATGTTGTGACGCTATAGGTGGTTACAATATGAATATAAAGTGTCATTAAAAACTTTCTGCTTTTTAAGTTTTGTCTCAAAATAACCACCCCACCGTTTTAGGATTAAATACATCAGCAGGTGTCATGCTCTATTTAAATTTCTTTATTCAAGCGGTTGTTTTGCATTCCTGATTCCTTGGGATTTATAATCATAATACATTGAGTGTATATGATTGAACAGGTTATTAAGCAGGTATTAGTTTGGGAGATGTTACACATTACCTGTTCGCTAATTGATATA
>NW_026866974.1:0-28803 GCF_026571515.1 Ruditapes philippinarum | reverse complement strand
TTTGAATCTTTAAACCGTGGTGAATGAATCACAGCAGCAAATTAAATTCGACAAAGAAATATTCGTAACTCATTAATTCTGCTGTTTTGTTAGATCATGACATGTGACAATGAAAAAATAATGTTAAGTGACACGCAACTTTTATAGCCCAAAGAGGGGTTGCCAATTTTTCACAGTCATCAGTTCAAAACATAATAATGCAAGGGAAATGACCAGCGAGTTAAACAAAATATTTTACAATCAAGAAAAAATAAGTTACATTTTAATCGAATAGAAACATGTATAATAACACTACATAGCAGATGCATCTAGTTTATTGTTATTATTATTATTATTATTATTATTATTATGAGCTAGAATAGATTTTGTATTTTTGAGCTTAACATTTGTTTGGCCACAGGCTGCTTGTTTTTTAACCTTCATTTCCTGTAACTCGTGCTATTTGCCACCACACTCCCCGTACTTGACGGACATGCACCAAGCAACGATTGAAACACGTTTACTATGGCCGATGTTGTTTTTGAAAAGATTATTTAATGAAATGTTTGCAGTAGAAATATTGTCTATGAACGTATTGAGCATACAAGCTGTTACACAAAGTTGATAAAATGTTTTTGATTTACAATATATATTTTAGATATGTGGGTTTCTTGTCATATTTTCATTTAATGATCCCTAAAACGTCAGTAATGCAAAAGTCATTTTTGATATATTGTAAAATCTCGTGACTATAAAATGATATATTGACAACACCAGACAGTTGCTACAGTTAATTTATCCATACATTGATCAACAAATATTCTAAGATAAATTCAATGTTTCAACGTCATGAATTTACCTCGGCTTTAAAAAGTAAATATATAAATAAATACATACATAAAAAAGTAGAAAATTGTAAAGTGTGTTCTTGATACTTTTTTCAATCCTGCCAATATATTTAGTTCTTTTGACAATTTGAACAAACACAAGCATATCATTTCACAATAATTTTGACATGAATCATATGCAGTAAATGGTGTTTCAACAATTGCTTCAACACAAATCTTGAAATCTTAATCAGTTTTTAACACTTTTGATTACTTGAATGTCAGATTTTACTTCAGTGTGCATCTTAAAAAGTCTTCAATTATGAAGTGCACTGCTTTCAAATATAGACTATTAGCGTAATGAGTAAAGTCATAAACTTTGAACTACATATCATAAATGGAAAATTCAGTTATGTCGAAATTAATATACCTGACGTGTTCAGAAATCATAAAACCCTGACCTTTGATATGAGCATTAATATTGCAGGAAATAATTACTAGAATAGTGATAAACAGAATCCCTAAACAAAGCCCAACACGGCAAAATTGTAAAATGTTGCAGGCTCGGTTTGATTGAGCCTGTTCATGGACGGTACTGGAAAGTGCAAGTTACCGTCCACGCCCCTAGCACCGGCTTAAGCAGAATTCAAAAGCAGAATTCAACATTTAAACACAGAAATGGTGAAATTTTGAATTTAGAAACATCCGCAGATGTGTTCACACGGCGGTTATCATGGAACCTTCAATATGACACAGTAGTGTCATTCCATGAAAAGCGGCATATGGTCCCCAAGTAACATATGGAATCTGTTTAGTTCTTAATTTAAAATTCATAAACAAGAGAGAAACATATTCAATTTGATAGACGTTAAGTAAGTGCATACGACATCGGAATATACATGTATGTTGTTTAGCTGATAAATCTTAGAAAGACCAAGCACAAAATCTTGTTGTAAAAGGTTGCCCATGTCTTCATCTTTTTGTTGTTATTATTTTTGGTTATTGATTCTAATACTTTTAGTGTTGAAGTTATGATGGTGCTAGAGGTGTGAGAAATGTGGCGCATTCCTTAATTATTTTTGAACATACTCGAGCCTGCAGGTTTCGCCGTTTAAGTTACATTTTCATTGCTATTAGAAATATACTCTTCCCTGATTTTTTTTTCATTTCATTTTTAGATAAAACAGAATATTGTTCACAATGTCTTTAAAATTTCTATCATTAACTATTTTGTAAGACTTGATCATGACTTAATCAATTAAGACAGACTTTCCCTTGTTTTTCACGAACGAATATGTTAAATGGAAACAAACACGGTACGTTTACGGTCTTCTAACACAACCAAAGTAAAAATGTTAAATTGGTATATTATGGACAAGTGCAATCTATCGACCACACCCCAGCACCAACTGAATAATGAAAATGGTGTATTACAATCCATAGATGTGTTCATATGACGGTGATCATATAACCTAAAATTTATCACGTTCGTGCCACACCAAAAAAGCGGAATATGGTCAAACCAATATCTGCGTACGGACTCAATTACATTTTGATTTAAAATACGATGTCTGTTGGATAGTGACATCATCTATTACGGTACTACACGCGATTTGAACTGTTGTCAGAAAAGTGATTTATGTATACGCCTTGTCAAAAAAAGATTTCATTAAAACCATTGTCACTCGTTATTTATTTCGATTTTCAGAAAATGTTACTTGTAACAGTGTATCAATTGTCAGTGTTACAGTATAAAGTAATTAAATTTTCTCAACTGAATGTCATGCCAGTGATGATTTAGAAGACGTAATTGATTGAAACATGTTTACACTTCATTTCTACATGTGACATTTCTGGCTTTCAATCAAGCGTCTCTTTGATTTGTAACACATATATTGTAATAAGCCAATCATTTTTATCCTACGCTTAAAGCGGCGTGTAAATATTCATCACAAGTTAAGCCAATATATCTATTGTGCCAAAAATATAATATTTGCCTTGCCATTTTTTTTATTTGGTGGGCGTAATTTGCTTCTGACCTACGTTAGTTAATCTTGATACATCTCAGTTTTATGTAAACAATACTTCAATAGATAAAAGGAAGGTCGGCTTGATATTTTAATCTTCATCGGCTCCTATCTTTCTTTCTCCAGACGACGTCAAATTGCTGAGACATTTAGTTCAATGCTTTCGTTAAAACATTATTACATTAGCCTGAAGAGAACATAAAATTGTACCCCTGATTTTCAAACATTACAATTTCATATGGACAAAATAATTGCAAGCAACGGTTGGTACTTACATTAATGATTATATATCTGTCAGAATTCGTGATGATTTGGCATTTATTCTAAGATAACTGACCTAATGCATAGTAACAAAATGATATGTGAAATTAACGTTATAAACGGTTTGTCCAATTTATCATATAAAACTTGACATTATTTGATAATAAAGCCCCACTTAAATTAAAAAGCCTAAAAACATAAAAAAATGAAATTCTTACATAGATCAAGTGAAACACCTGCAATGAAAAATTTGCAAAGGATAATAAAGAAATATACTCAAAATTAAATTGAATATCAATTTTTTGTGCGATGGTTAGCGTGATTTGAGTGGCTTTTCATTTTTAGATTATTGTGCACAATAAAAATCTTGGGGGAACTATTTCAATACCCGTTATGTCAAAAAAACTTAGTGAAGCCTCTCAAGTAAAAAAAGCTGTCCAACATACGAAATGATAAACTTTCAAAATAAGCAAACTATAGATATATATTCATGCTATGTAAACAATGCGAAGTAGTATAGGCGCCGGTTTGGCGCCACGACTGCGCATGCGCGACGCCATATTGGATTCTATTTTAAGAATGACATCATCGTTCTATTTTAAGAATGTGATCATCCGTCTATTTTTAGAATGACATTATCGTTTTATTTTTAATCTCCCGGAAGTATACGGAGCTGACTCGTATACACGATTTAGGGCTTGAATCACGGACATTGAGGGTCAGGTCCTCGGCCCTAGACGGAGAGATAATTACCATTATGAAAGATAAAAGAAATGTTTGTAAATAGATACGTGCTTAATTTATAAATAAAAAAACAAATAGTTTTTTTTTAATAGGTTCAAAATAATATTTATAAAATATAACTCGTTTACTTACCTACATTTAGTAAGGAAATGACTGTCATAGCGTAACGTTCTTGTAGACTGCGCATGATCTATTTTTAGTCGCGGTATTTCACAACCACCAGGAGCTATTTCATCAGCCCCACGCGGGTGTCAATGAAAGAAAAAGGCATTAAGTACAGTCGCCGCTCAGTCTAGATTCACAATACCTAGCGGCACTATGTTGAACAAAAACCCTTTTATCCTTCGTTACTAAATATAACTTTTTATTAATCACAAAAGAATCTATTATCCTTTCAAACGCAGCGACCGTCAAGTACAGTCGCCACTTAGTCTAGATTTACAATACCTAGCGGAACTATGTTGAACAAAACCCTTTATCCTTCGTTACTAAAATATAGCTTTTCATTAATCACAAAAGATTAATAGAATTGACGGACCTTTTCTGTTACGGTTGATAAACCGGAGGGGATGAATTAATTGAAATATGGACCAATGAAGATGGTTTATTTTTACAACGCATCAATGATAGACCTGACAGAATGCTTCAAAATAAACCCTAGGTTCTCGATTCGATTTTTAGCCGTTCTCGAGTTATGGCCAATTAGCGATTTTTAAACCAATTTTTCAAAGTTAATAAAACCCTTAGATTTATATGTTGTTTGAAAGATCTCTGCGAGTAGATACAGAAAATGTATTATTATATGGATCTATCTCTTACCGTTTTTGAGATAGGAGAGTTTGGATATGGTAAACAAAATCACTCATGCATATAAATACGTATAACTTTTTTGTTACTGGACATAACATAGGCATGTTGCATATCAAACGAAAGGTCTTGACAAATGCTGTAAACATTTTACGCTTGAGTGATTTTACTTCATATCTCGTGTCCTATCCGAGTCAGCGGCGGCGGCGGCGGCGGTGGTGGTGGTGGTGGCGGCGGCGGCGGCGGCGGCGGCGGCGGCGGCGGTGGTGGTGGTGGTGGCGGCGGCGGCGGCGGCGGCGGTGGTGGTGGTGGTATATACATTTCACGGTTTTATGGACTTTAAAAAAATTGGTTTAAAAATCGCTAAAGGGCCATAACTCGAGAACGGCTTAAAAATCGAATCGAGAACCTAGGGTTTATTTTGAAGCATTTGGTAAGGTCTATCAAATGAAACAAATATCTTGAAAATCGATATCGTAAAGTGTTGCATAAAAGACAAAAAAAGGTTTTTTTATGTCAAAATTTATCCAGTTATCCTTCTCCACTTTTCATTGGTTAATGAAAAAGAGTGGGTTCAAAACGAGGCTGTCTATTGTTAGACGTCATCGTTTTCAATTTCATTGGCTGATCAAAAAATAGCAATACCGGTTTAACCTGTCGTAAATTGTCATAAATAGTTTAATAGGCGAGGAGTAAAGACTGGGGTAAGCTTATTTTAGTTATTTTAATGTTTTTTTACGCATGAGTGATTTCACTCTCGGTTTAACAGTACGAGCTCGTAGCATTTGTCAAGACCTTTCGTTTGATATGCAACATGCCTATGTTATGTCCAGTAACAAAAAAGTTATACGTATTTATATGCATGAGTGATTTTGTCTGCCATATTCAAACTCTCCTATCTCAAAAACGGTAAGAGATAGATCCATATAATAATACATTTTCTGTATCTACTCGCAGAGATCTTTCAAACGGCATATAAATCTAAGGGTTTTATGGACTTTGAAACAATAGTTTAAAAATCGATAAAGGGCCATAACTCGAGAACGCCTAAAAATCGAATCGAGAACCTTGGGTTTATTTTAAAGCATTTGGTAAGGTCTATCAAATGAAACAAATATCTTGAAAATCGATATCGTAAAGTGTTGCATAAAAGACAAAAAAGGCGTTTTTTATGTCAAAATTTATCCAGTTATCCTTCTCCACTTTTCATTGGTTAATGAAAAAGAGTGGGTTCAAAACGAGGCTGTCTATTGTTAGACGTCATCGTTTTTCAATTTCATTGGCTGATCAAAAATAGCAATACCGGTTTAAACCTGTCGTAAATTGTCATAAATAGTTTGATAGGCGAGGAGTAAAGACTGGGGTAAGCTTATTTTAGTTATTTTAATGTTTTTTTTACGCATGAGTGATTTCACTCTCGGTTTAACAGTACGAGCTCGTAGCATTTGTCAAGACCTTTCGTTTGATATGCAACATGCCTATGTTATGTCCAGTAACAAAAAAGTTATACGTATTTATATGCATGAGTGATTTTGTTTACCATATCCAAACTCTCCTATCTCAAAAACGGTAAGAGATAGATCCATATAATAATACATTTTCTGTATCTACTCGCAGAGATCTTTCAAACAACATATAAATCTAAGGGTTTTATTAACTTTGAAAAATTGGTTTAAAAATCGCTAATTGGCCATAACTCGAGAACGGCTAAAAATCGAATCGAGAACCTAGGGTTTATTTTGAAGCATTCTGTCAGGTCTATCATTGATGCGTTGTAAAAATAAACCATCTTCATTGGTCCATATTTCAATTAATTCATCCCTCCGGTTTATCAACCGTAACAGAAAAGGTCCGTCAATTCTATTAATCTTTTTGTGATTAATGAAAAAGCTATATTTAGTAACGAAGGATAAAGGGTTTTTGTTCAACATAGTTCCGCTAGGTATTGTAAATCTAGACTAAGTGGCGACTGTACTTGACGGTCGCTGCGTTTGAAAGGATAATAGATTCTTTTGTGATTAATAAAAAGTTATATTTAGTAACGAAGGATAAAAGGGTTTTTGTTCAAACATAGTGCCGCTAGGTATTGTGAATCTAGACTGAGCGGCGACTGTACTTAATGCCTTTTTCTTTCATTGACACCCGCGTGGGGCTGATGAAATAGCTCCTGGTGGTTGTGAAATACCGCGACTAAAAAATAGATCATGCGCAGTCTACAAGAACGTTACGCTATGACAGTCATTTCCTTACTAAATGTAGGTAAGTAAACGAGTTATATTTTATAAATATTATTTTGAACCTATTAAAAAAAAACTATTTGTTTTTTTATTTATAAATTAAGCACGTATCTATTTACAAACATTTCTTTTATCTTTCATAATGGTAATTATCTCTCCGTCTAGGGCCGAGGACCTGACCCTCAATGTCCGTGATTCAAGCCCTAAATCGTGTATACGAGTCAGCTCCGTATACTTCCGGGAGATTAAAAATAAAACGATAATGTCATTCTAAAAATAGACGGATGATCACATTCTTAAAATAGAACGATGATGTCATTCTTAAAATAGAATCCAATATGGCGTCGCGCATGCGCAGTCGTGGCGCCAAAGAGGCGCCTATACTACTATGCGAGATCAATGGCATTCTTGTGTTGGGCCATTCTTTTTTACCTAGAGCTTGCTTTTTTAAATTGTTGCCTATCTTACACCAATGACCACACAATTTGATTGTAAGTAACTGTATAAGATATGAAAAACAAGATTAACAAAGCTCAATTAACGCAACCCCGCCCACAATATGAATATATTTTACATTATATGTTTTTACATTGAAAAGATTACTCTGTCGAATCATGATTTGTGAGAGAACATTTTTGTGTTCCTTTTTTGTTAGCGATTTCGATGAAAGGGAATCTGTATTTATTGAATTTCGTATAATGTAACCATGACCACGGGGATTAATTTTATTTACACTTTTATGTCATTCAGGAACATATTGGGGCTAAGCGTGAGGTTTGGGGCGCCTAAAACCGGTTTAAACTCCCAAGTGGTTTAACTACCACTGACCGTTCCAAGGCGTTACCCCTCTGTGTTCCTTCACGTGTTTTTCATGTCTGTGTTGTAACTTGTTTATGAATGTTTACATGTTTTGCGATGTCTGCCTTGTTGGATTGTCGTTTACGGTAGGTTTTTTCTCACACCCCTCCCATTTTTAACCCCCTCCCCTTTTCACCTTTACAGCCCTTATCCCTTTAATTCCCATATGGGCCCGTTTTAGTTTATATTATTTCGCACATTACATGTCCCTCTCCTTTCACCGCCCTTATGTCCACTCCAGGTTTTGGTTTGGTGCCTTCTGGGTGCCCTACTTTGGTGTGTCGGGGGCTGCATGAACGTTGCCTTGTCTTGTTATCTTCAGTCTTGTCTTTTATATAAAATTCTTGTACATTGAATACATTTTTTGTGATATTTTTGCCATCTTTTTTCCAATAACCGGCCTATCAAATATATAATATAATAGCTTCTTTAAATTATTAGCTAAAATAAATGATGTAAATAATTGGTAAAAATCTACACTTCTACACATATGGTTTATAATAACGTTCAGCTGTTTGTAATGAAGGCTGAATACATTGGCGGCACAATCTGTTGCATTTTACAATTATAAATACCTTGTAATATAATATGTTTATTGTCTCTAAATAGAAATTTATTTTCATTCAAACCTTACTTAATTCAAGGACATCTTGTGTTAATCAATTATTAAACGGCAAGCTAAGTGCAATAAGAAAATTCATTGATGACAACATGTGGGGTCAAAGTTTAAACATGTTATATTATTTTGTAAACATATTATAAAAATAACGATAATATATTCAGCAGACGACAGCCGTAATTCATTACGTAATTATTACGTCTGCTGGTCTGTACATATTATATTCCATTTCATTCACAATACAATATTACGTAGATTAAGGTCGGAAAATGTCGCTCACGCACTTCCCCCAAAATTGACAAGATTAGGTAATACTATCTATAACATTTTAATAATATATAAGATTCATTTACTTTATACAGACGAAATATCCTCGAGATTCAGTCAGTTAAAGGATAAACATTTCAAGAAAACTTAAACTTAAAACCACTCTTTTTCGATGACTTACAAATGTATATTGTGTTCTAGAGCATGTACCGGTGAATATTGAAGACTGCCTAAGCAGTTGCTGGGGATAGGCCGGTGCTAGGGGTAAGCCGTTGCTAAGGAGGCATGAACAAACTCATTAAGAACGTATTTGTGATATCCAAGTATTTATCTCTTATTTTCATTGTAATAACGAAATTGTCAGAAAATCAATAAGAAACTCATTTTAATATTTTGCACGTGAAAGTGCCACGCACGTTAATTTAAGACGCTTTTTTAATTTTTCATTTATAAAATTTCGTGATTAGAAGATATAAATAATGAAGTGCCTGTCACATTGAACGCTGTCCTGGATAGCTAAAACACAGAAAATTATTATCAGAAATGTATCTTTAGCGTAATATTTAAAATCAAAATGAACATATTTCATTCTAAACAACTTTCAATCAAAATTAAAAACGTATATTTGATAAACTGTTATATTTATTATTTAATTCTAACAAATATGCTGTCCTATCAAGTATGCATTTTGGTTTACTTAATATAAACTGAAAAATAATATTAAACAAAACTAGATTAGTTATAATAGCTAGAATTAATCAAGTGAAATATAGCGTTAAAGCTTAGTTAAATGTATCGCACACCTGCGCAGTTTTATACTACGAATTACAAGCGTGACTACATATGCGACGATGTTACGTCATATGTATGCGTTCTTTTTTTCAAAATTGGCAATAAGCCAGGCTGAAGCTCGTAAATGAAAACAGTTGTTTTTATTCTTATGTTGGATATTTGATGACTTTCATGTTTTGAAAAAGGTTTAACAGTGATTAAATGCATTTTTTACAAGATAAAAGTTATTGAAGTACTAAGTTAGAAACAACACAGAATTTTTTACCGAACAGAAATTAAAACTGAAGGCCGCTTTAAACAGTTTTTTCTTCATGCGTTGCCATTGATATTAGTGTATAAAACAAGTCTAGGAAAGTTTTAGGCTAGTCTGGAGCGAGCTTTATAATATTTGTGATATGATTCTATTGTAAGTTAATGACATGAAAACGAATGTAAGATTTTTGTAACCATCTGATGTAACAGTTATAAATCAAGAAAGCGTGAAAAAGAACCCCTTCCCAAACACCGTTTTACACAACATTTTTTGACTAATTGTTTATAATATTGAATATTTAAATTGTATTGAAAACAAGCGATGTCATGACAATTTGTTTGTTGCACTATTCGATGCCTTACCGATGTTCCAGTATGTTTGGGTGTTGTTTGGTGAATGTCTGTCTCCCTTGTTGAGCTGTCTTTTCATTTTTGATACATTGTATATAGTAATATTTAGTAACTTTTTTGAAACATGGAATACTAAATTTACTTCAATGTTTGTAGTTTAATGATGGTATGTATTAAATATAATGTACCTTAATCATTGTCTTGACGGCACCTAAAACGTCTAAGTAATGATTTTTTTTGTAATACGCGGCTACGAATTTAAAAGCTTTCTTTCAAGTGCGCATTTGATTAAAGATTAGTTATTTCATTTATTTGACTCATTTCAATAAATCGTGTATTTGATATAATGATACACATCCCACAAAGATATCAAGTTTTTTGGGGGTTCAGTAAACATTTGAACACTTTTTAAGGCAAAACATTTTTTGTTATGACATGAATAACCCTTTCCTATGTCAAACGTTTAAACATTCATTACTTGTAAGGTCATACCAAGACATATCATATTTGCTCTGGCAGCTTTGGTTGTTAGGATTAATTTGATTCTGGCCAACTTTATTTGATCATGATAGTTACTTCTCGGTCCTATGTCAACAAAATTGGAAGAGATAAGAGCAAAATCTTCATTATATTATAAACCACGATCTGTAGACTCTATCCCTTATAGTTGTCATTCACTCGTCGCCTGGTTATCTCCTAGAATTCAAGTTAACCTGTTTCGGCACTAAGGTGACGAAATGATATTATACATGTAAGATAGTTCATTATTGCCATAGTAATGTAGAATGTGAGGAAGGTAGGTTACAGCCGGATACGATTATTCCAAACAGTTCTCACTGCCGTAAGATAAGATAAATAAGATAAACTTTCTTACAAAACATGCAATGTTTCTTGTAAGCTTATCACTTGACCAGAGCGAACTTTACAAAGTTTTATTTCTTTACGATTTTTATTTTTTTTATTTTATTACACAGTTTTCTATTTTATTATGCCTCCGTCATAAAAACAACACTTCTTTCAACGCCCATCCCTCAAATAATGAATTGATCTTAAAGCGACCAAAGGCAAATAAATTTCAAAAAAGCAAATAAACAATTATATGGACATAAATCTAAGTAATTTATTAAAATCATCAATATGATATGAGCCTTAAAGAGAAATAATGGAAGTTTAATGCATATATAATTACCCCCACAATCTGTTGTGTGTTGCTGTTGCATATGCTCATTAATACCACATTGTATGTAATGCATGATATCTGTAAAGTAGCATTGATTTTCACAGGTAATAAAGTTGAATTAAGGACATTATACATAATGTTAATGCATTCTGTAAGTGAAGTACAAGTAGACCTTGTTGTTTAACATTCTGATGT
Organism: Ruditapes philippinarum; assembly: GCF_026571515.1. Taxonomy (NCBI): domain Eukaryota; kingdom Metazoa; phylum Mollusca; class Bivalvia; order Venerida; family Veneridae; genus Ruditapes; species Ruditapes philippinarum. Next base: position 17,407 of record NW_026866974.1, on the reverse strand, counting down.
ATAAATGTTTTATCGATCAACTCTTTGATGACAGCAGTAATTTATTGCATCATTATTCCGTCTCTGTCGTTCAATAACATAGAATTAGCTACCACATTTATTTCATTCACAATTACATTGATCAAGGCAGGCCTTTGATGAAGAGAAGTCGCTGCACTCCCTCTCTGTTTGATAGTTTTATATTATAAACAAACCCTCAAACAAGGGAGAGAGTATCAATGAACTGGTAATAAATCCAAATCATTTCCCTTAGAACCTAATGTTAATTGATTGCTCCCACATACATACTTACACATCCACGCTTTAGCCAACTATAATCATGCCTTAACTGTACTTGTAAAACATGCACATATCCCAAACTGACAATAATGATTTTTGTAATAAATCTAAATCATGATGGTTAGTATTGAAACCCGTTCTCGGTTTGACAGTTTTCTTTGCTGAAAATGTTAAGTAAAATAATCAATACCAACATAACCTTGTCTGATCTAATTTTAAATGACAAAAATCTTACATGACATCTTTGAACTGGTTTAATAAAACCACAATGCCTGTAGATTTGTCTTTAAAATTGCAGCACTTGTTTGTCTGTAACATAGTTGCATTGGATATAGTTATCCTGCTTTTAAACTATTCATTTCTAAAAAACTAGAAACTATTAACTGTTCACTATAATATTTGGATATCAAATGTTGGATATTACCATATAAATGTTTGCGCTGCCAGTATGTTAATCCCAGCAGGTTGATACCATACTACGAGACTAACAAAATAATTTTTGACCACCCAGTAAATAAAATGTCCGTGAAGTACGCGGGCTAACGGGCTAGCAGTCTAGCGGGCTAACAGTATGAACTGAGCGGGCTAGCAGTCTAGCGGGCTAACAGTGTGAACTGGGCGGGCTAGCAGCCTAGCGGGCTAACAGTCTGAACTGGGCGGGCTAGCAGTCTAGCGGGCTAGCAGTGTGAACTGGGCGGGCTGGCGGGCCAGCGGGCTAAAATCTAAAACTTTATTGATTGAACATAAAAACGTTATGATACATTACCTGGCAGTGTGAAGTGGGCGGGCTAACAGTGTAGCGGGCTAGCAGTGTGAACTGGGCGGGCTGGCGGGCCAGCGGGCTAAAATCTAAAACTTTATTAATGAACATAAAAATGTTATGATACATTACCTGGCAGTGTGAAGTTGGCGGGCTAACAGTGTAGCGGGCTAGCAGTGTGAACTGGGCGGGCTGGCGGGCCAGCGGGCTAAAATCTAAAACTTTATTGATTGAACATAAAAATGTTATGATACATTACCTGGCAGTGTGAAGTGGGCGGGCTAACAGTGTAGCGGGCTAGCAGTGTGAACTGGGCGGGCTGGCGGGCCAGCGGGCTAAAATCTAAAACTTTATTGATTGAACATAAAAATGTTATGATACATTACCTGGCAGTGTGAAGTGGGCGGGCTAACAGTGTAGCGGGCTAGCAGTGTGAACTGGGCGGGCTGGCGGGCCAGCGGGCTAAAATCTAAAACTTTATTGATTCAACATTAAAACCTTATGATACATTTCCTAGCAGTGTGAATTGGACGGGCTGACAGTGTAGCGGGCTAGCAGTGTGAACTGGGCGGGCTGGCGGGCCAGCGGGCTAAAATCTAAAACTTTATTGATTGAACATAAAAATGTTATGATACATTACATGGCAGTGTGAAGTGGGCGGGCTTACAGTGTAGCGGGCTAGCAGTGTGAACTGGGCGGGCTGGCGGGCCAGCGGGCTAAAATCTAAAACTTTATTGATTGAACATAAAAATGTTATGATATATTACCTAGCAGTGTGAAGTGGGCGGGCTAGCAGTGTAGCGGGCTAGCAGTGTGAACTGGGCGGGCTGGCGGGCCAGCGGGCTAAAATCGAAAACTTTATTGATTGAACATAAAAACGTTATGATACATTACCTGGCAGTGTGAAGTTGGCGGGCTAGCAGTGTAGCGGGCTAGCAGTGTGAACTGGGCGGGCTGGCGGGCCAGCGGGCTAAAATCTAAAACTTTATTGATTGAACATAAAAATGTTATGATACATTACCTGGCAGTGTGAAGTGGGCGGGCTAACAGTGTAGCGGGCTAGCAGTGTGAACTGGGCGGGCTGGCGGGCCAGCGGGCTAAAATCTAAAACTTTATTGATTGAACATAAAAATGTTATGATACATTACCTGGCAGTGTGAAGTGGGCGGGCTAACAGTGTAGCGGGCTAGCAGTGTGAACTGGGCGGGCTGGCGGGCCAGCGGGCTAAAATCTAAAACTTTATTGATTGAACATAAAAATGTTATGATACATTACCTGGCAGTGTGAAGTGGGCGGGCTAACATTGTAGCGGGCTAGCAGTGTGAACTGGGCGGGCTGGCGGGCCAGCGGGCTAAAATCTAAAACTTTATTGATTCAACATTAAAACCTTATGATACATTTCCTAGCAGTGTGAATTAGACGGGCTGACAGTGTAGCGGGCTAGCAGTGAGAACTGGGCGAGCTGGCGGGCCAACGGTCTAAAATCTAAAACTTTATTGATTCAACATAAAAACGTTATAATGATACATTACCTGGCAGTGTGAAGTGGGCGGGCTAGCAGTGTAGCGGACTAGCAGTGTGAACTGGGCGGGCTGGCGGGCCAGCGGGCTAAACTTTAATATTTCGTAGAAGTGTGACAATATGAAAACCTCATGATACATTTCTAAGAAGTGTGAAGTTGGAGGGCTGGCGTGTTCATGATTCATTAACTGAAGTCGGCGTTTTTTCATCATGGCAAAGAAACAGGCACAGTTATGGACATACAAAAGGATTAAAACCAAAACCTTTGTACTCGAGCCAACTTGTGGCGAACTGGTTAATATACCGGACTCTCAGTCCAGGGGCAGAGATTTTTCTGGGGTCACTCCTGTCAAATATTTCGTATTCAATTTAAACCATGGTCTCAACCAACCAGGGATGGTTATGGAACTGGCATCTTTTGTTTTAATAGCAAAATCTAGACATTTTTAAAACTCCTTATCCCGGCAGGCTGAAACAAACTACGGACATTAACACTTAATTTAAGTGCTTTGACCGAGTATACTCAGCCTTTGCGAACATCGAAGATCCACATCAGTCGGTGCGCATTCGCGCCGTCTGCCAAGAATCTACACTGTTTACTGCCCAACCACTGAGTATGATTCTAGTGTCCAGGCACCGAACATTGTGGAACCTGATCAACCGGCTATTGTTGGCGCCTATTGATATAACTCAAAAACGAGAACGGTGACCCCAAATTCTTTTTTGCTTAAAATGTTTATGCTACCATATTCTAACAACATGCCAAGTTTAAAAAAATTCTATCTTAACAGTTTTAGTTTTGCCTATATGCTTATATGAAAACTCCCGAAAACGTCATTAAGGGTTAAAAATAAAATATCAACTATAAGAGTTTTTGTCGTCTTTTTATTAATAAAAACTTTCTGCGCCGATGGCAACAGTTGCTTCTCTGTGATCAAAATTCTGATTTCATTTTTTCAATACGGGCGTTGACAAGAAAATAAAAGAAAATGCGATTATATTTTCAATTTGACAGAACTTATGCTGCGCTTTGCGTGGCTTGCAATAAGTTCCATAAAATTAAAAAAATAAACAATAACCTATACTTATAACAATCTCAAATATTATGTAAAAGTTATTTTTCAAAAAATATTAAGAAATGTCAAGGAACAGTATTTGTGGTTAATAAACCTTTCGAAAATTTCGAAATTTTTCACGAGCTTATGCATTCTTACTGACAACATGCAACATAAAAATATTTCTGAATACATACACAAGCCAACAAAGTTTATGAACACATCTGCGGATGTTTCTAAATTCAAAATTTCACCATTTTTTGAATAGTTTTCTTGAAACGACATCATAAGTTAAAGGGAGACACAGTCAAAATTTTCATATTTTAGATTTTAATTTTCTATCCAATATTCTATAAATGTCATCGAAATGAATAGACTAAGCAGTCCTTGAAACAAAATTTGTTTCCATATAAAGAAAAAAATGTTGGTTTCCTAACCTGACCCACGCGGGTCAAGTTACAGCATTTAGATTTCACCATAGTTATCACCGTGAACTATAAAAACGTAAAAGAACCTGTCAAATGAGCGACTTAGGCTTGTTTTAATCTTATAATATCTACAATATTTGTTTTGTTAACTTCTAGGGATTGTAATTGTCAAATGACTTGTTTTAAAACTACTCATTAGTTCTTTCTGCGTCGTCATTTCGTTCAACATATGTAGACTTATTTAGGTTTTAAACTCACATTATAAAGTATTTATACAGACAAAAAACATGCAGGGACTTTTAATCACTTTTTAAACTTCATTTTAGCATAAGTTAAGTAAATATGGTAAATTTAATATTTTGTCATATATTTGCCTGAGTATCCCTTTAAAGAGGTCTTTTGGTAATGAAAACTGATGGGTGAAGTGATTACAGATTTGAAACCTATGTGAATACTGATGGCTGAAAATAACAAAGAGCAATAACTCAAAAATTATGCAGATACAGTTATCATTCTTGTGTGCTGCACTCATCGTCTATGAGATCTATCCACCTATGAAGTTTCAAGTTTATACCACTATATGAAAGATAACAAAGGGCAATAACTCAAAAAATATGCAGGGTGGAGTTATCATTCTTGTGCACTGCACTCCTCCTCATTATGATCTATCCACCTATGAAGTTTCAAGTTGATACCTTAAATACTTTTTGAGATATGCTCCGGACAAAAATGACGGACGGAAGGACGGACGTACTTATAAACGCGTGCAACTCTATATGCCTCCCACTTCGTTGAGTCATAAAAAATCCATATACAAACTAGACTTACAAAAATCAATGTCAAATAAGGTTAAAACATTATTCCAATATGTTCCTCTTATAAATTGCCCATATCAACAAAGCAATTTAGACGACATAATATGCATGCTCTTGAACCAAAAATACAAACTTCAAATCGACGTCACCTACAGATTAGATTCAAATGTTTTTCAGTAATGTTTAATATGTTTTTATTCGGATCAGCTTAATGTAACTTAATCTAATTACAAGTAATGTGTAATGTGATACTCTTCTGACACAAGTAGTATCACAGTAGTTGGTAAATATTGAGTTGCGCTCAACCCGAAGCTAAACGGCGTGGGCAGTAATATGCATTTCCATTACTGCCAATGAACAGGCTCATTAAACCGAGCCTGCAATATTTTCATATTGTGTCGCGTTCGTTCCCTTTTCATATATTGTGATTAGTTTCCACTTATAAAAGGTTTTCTCCCATTACTTCGAGCGCCACTTGCTTTCGGAGATCTGGCATATCGTCCTAAAATAAACATTTCAACACAATAAAAAATACTTGGCCTTCTAGTTTCAAAATTACGGATTTCATTAAAGGAACATTTTTGGTACGATAAATTATATAACTGCTTTATTTTGTAATATTGCATACAATAGCAAAAAAGAATTAACTACATGAACAGCTGTTCACAGTTTGGTTAAAATCAAGATCACCAAGGCAAACCTTTGAAAAGTCATTTCCATACAATAACTCATGTTTATGTAGGAGCGAATTGTAAGTGTTATTTGATTTTCTTTCTGAAGGGAACCCCCTACATACCGAAGTCCCAAAAATCATTCATATGTTATGCACAGTATATATCACTGATTTCTATCCCCTTTTGCAAAACTGGAGTTATTGCGCGGAAATGACATTTCTAAAAGTTGACATAGTAACCTAGATTTTAAGGAAGCGTGACCAAGTTTAGACCGTAAAGTGATCTTAAGTACCCACTTCACACTGCCAGGTAATGTATCATAACATTTTTATGTTCAATCAATAAAGTTTTAGATTTAAGCCCGCTGGCCCGCCAGCCCGCCCAGTTTACACTGCTAGCCCGCTACACTGCTAGCCCGCCCACTTCACGCTGCCAGGTAATGTATCATAGCATTTTTATGTTCAATCAATAAAGTTTTAGATTTTAGCCCGCTGGCCCGCCAGCCCGCCCAGTTCACACTGCTAGCCCGCTACACTGCTAGCCCGCCCACTTCACACTGCCAGGTAATGTATCATAACGTTTTTATGTTCAATCAATAAAGTTTTAGATTTTAGCCCGCTGGCCCGCCAGCCCGCCCAGTTCACACTGCTAGCCCGCTACACTGCTAGCCCGCCCACTTCACACTGCCAGGTAATGTATCATAACGTTTTTATGTTCAATCAATAAAGTTTTAGATTTTAGCCCGCTGGCCCGCCAGCCCGCCCAGTTCACACTGCTAGCCCGCTACACTGTTAGCCCGCCCACTTCACACTGCCAGGTAATGTATCATAACATTTTTATGTTCATTAATAAAGTTTTAGATTTAAGCCCGCTGGCCCGCCAGCCCGCCCAGTTCACACTGCTAGCCCGCTACACTGTTAGCCCGCCCACTTCACACTGCCAGGTAATGTATCATAACATTTTTATGTTCAATCAATAAAGTTTTAGATTTTAGCCCGCTGGCCCGCTGGCCCGCCAGCCCGCCCAGTTCACACTGCTAGCCCGCTACACTGTCAGCCCGTCCAATTCACACTGCTAGGAAATGTATCATAAGGTTTTAATGTTGAATCAATAAAGTTTTAGATTTTAGCCCGCTGGCCCGCCAGCCCGCCCAGTTCACACTGCTAGCCCGCTACACTGTTAGCCCGCCCACTTCACACTGCCAGGTAATGTATCATAACATTTTTATGTTCAATCAATAAAGTTTTAGATTTTAGCCCGCTGGCCCGCCAGCCCGCCCAGTTCACACTGCTAGCCCGCTACACTGCTAGCCCGCCAACTTCACACTGCCAGGTAATGTATCATAACGTTTTTATGTTCAATCAATAAAGTTTTCGATTTTAGCCCGCTGGCCCGCCAGCCCGCCCAGTTCACACTGCTAGCCCGCTACACTGCTAGCCCGCCCACTTCACACTGCCAGGTAATGTATCATAACGTTTTTATGTTCAATCAATAAAGTTTTAGATTTTAGCCCGCTGGCCCGCCAGCCCGCCCAGTTCACACTGCTAGCCCGCTACACTGTTAGCCCGCCCACTTCACACTGCCAGGTAATGTATCATAACATTTTTATGTTCATTAATAAAGTTTTAGATTTTAGCCCGCTGGCCCGCCAGCCCGCCCAGTTCACACTGCTAGCCCGCTAGACTGCTAGCCCGCCCACTTCACACTGCCAGGTAATGTATCATAACATTTTTATGTTCATTAATAAAGTTTTAGATTTTAGCCCGCTGGCCCGCCAGCCCGCCCAGTTCACACTGCTAGCCCGCTACACTGCTAGCCCGCCAACTTCACACTGCCAGGTAATGTATCATAACATTTTTATGTTCATTAATAAAGTTTTAGATTTTAGCCCGCTGGCCCGCCAGCCCGCCCAGTTCACACTGCTAGCCCGCTACACTGCTAGCCCGCCAACTTCACACTGCCAGGTAATGTATCATAACGTTTTTATGTTCAATCAATAAAGTTTTCGATTTTAGCCCGCTGGCCCGCCAGCCCGCCCAGTTCACACTGCTAGCCCGCTACACTGCTAGCCCGCCCACTTCACACTGCCAGGTAATGTATCATAACATTTTTATGTTCATTAATAAAGTTTTAGATTTTAGCCCGCTGGCCCGCCAGCCCGCCCAGTTCACACTGCTAGCCCGCTACACTGCTAGCCCGCCAACTTCACACTGCCAGGTAATGTATCATAACGTTTTTATGTTCAATCAATAAAGTTTTCGATTTTAGCCCGCTGGCCCGCCAGCCCGCCCAGTTCACACTGCTAGCCCGCTACACTGTTAGCCCGCCCACTTCACACTGCCAGGTAATGTATCATAACATTTTTATGTTCATTAATAAAGTTTTAGATTTTAGCCCGCTGGCCCGCCAGCCCGCCCAGTTCACACTGCTAGCCCGCTACACTGCTAGCCCGCCAACTTCACACTGCCAGGTAATGTATCATAACGTTTTTATGTTCAATTCAATAAAGTTTTAGATTTTAGCCCGCTGGCCCGCCAGCCCGCCCAGTTCACACTGCTAGCCCGCTACACTGCTAGCCCGCCCACTTCACACTGCCAGGTAATGTATCATAACATTTTTATGTTCATTAATAAAGTTTTAGATTTTAGCCCGCTGGCCCGCCAGCCCGCCCAGTTCACACTGCTAGCCCGCTACACTGTTAGCCCGCCCACTTCACACTGCCAGGTAATGTATCATAACGTTTTATGTTCAATCAATAAAGTTTTAGATTTTAGCCCGCTGGCCCGCCAGCCCGCCCAGTTCACACTGCTAGCCCGCTAGACTGCTAGCCCGCCCAGTTCACACTGTTAGCCCGCTAGACTGCTAGCCCGCTCAGTTCATACTGTCAGCCCGCTAGACTGCTAGCCCGTTAGCCCGCGTACTTCACGGACATGATAAATTCACGTAAAAGGCAAGCAATTTAAAAGCAAACTTGCAACAACGGTGCATATATATATATATATACATGTATATATATATATATATATATATATATATATATATATATATATATATATATATATATATATATATATATATATGGATGTTTTCTTTCCCCTTTAATGTACATCTATTTATTGATGAAAAAATAATATATCAATTGCAACTGACTTCCATTGATATCGTGCTTGTTCTTGATAGACTGTTAGCGGTTAACTGTTACAATATGAATTCCAAATGCAAAAAAAGAGAAATAACTAGCAAAAATCAATATTAACAAAACTTTACTCTTTTGCAAATCCGATTGATTCTTAACCAAACATACATTGTTTTCTGTAACTAATTTTGTTTAATTTTCAGATCTATATCGACGGTGATGCCTTCATTACATTTGACCATGTTAAGCCTTATTCAGATGTGGAAAAGATTAAAGTTTTAACTTATTCAAATATAACTTACAAAAACAAGGTAGACGTATACGCTCCATGAAACAAATTGCAGAGAAGAATATAACTATGTGACAGACACTCATTAAGACAAAAACTTTGAGATAAGTTGTCATGAAAATGAACAAAGCAACACCATATGGCAAATAACTGAAGCCTGAAGGCAATTTTCGCTTTACCTGTATAGTATATGTCACCATCTAAATGACAAAAAATGCTATTTGGACATTAAAATGTTTAATTTTCAGCTGCATGAGTAAAGTTTTACTTAGGTTTTCTGTAATTATAACTACTTGAATAATTGGTTTAGCTAGGATAAGTTCATGTTTCATTTTTGTTTGTTTTAAAACGTACATTGAAACCATTATTTTTATAGATCCATATCTGGAATCCGTCACGGTACGTTGATTTGAGTAATACTATTCTGTACTGGTAAGATACTGACGATGGCTGGTTCAATGGCATGTCTTTTACGATATCTTCGTCCAGCGAAGTATTTATATTCAATTTCTGAAAAAAGGAAAGAAAAAATAGTATGAATGTCGCTATGTCTGGTGCAGTAAAACTGTAATTTCTTTGTCAAAAGTCTTTTACAGTGGCAAATTTATTACATGTTTTCTGGGGCATTAATTATCGTGATAAAAAACGTACACGTAAACCGGTTAATAGGCCCATGCTCGACCAGAAAATTGATATATTTTCGGCACTAGATGTTCACTTTGGCTGTCCTGATTTTGGTGGATTATTCAATTCATTATATATGATCAGATTACTATTACAAAGTCCGCAGGATTGTCATGCTTGTGCAATAATGTATTCATTAAAATATATTCACAACATTTTGTTAGAAAATTCAATAATTAATAAGGAAGTTTGTAAATATGATTATGAATGCCTTCGTTGTTGTGTTTATTATTTATGTAATACTAATATTGATCATTTTGCTGAAGCTAGCCGTCTGAAATAATCAGTATAGCGTTGCTTATTATTTTTTTAGTCCATTAAAGTGAGTGTTTACGGCATAAAGAAGAAGGTATTACTTTTAACGATCAAAGTAAAACAAATAAAACAAATGAAACCTTTCCACAATGAAAAAGAGATTTAAGACACTTACATGCATTAAACATGGTCAACTTATTTAATTAGAATATAAATCAAACATAAAGAGTATTCATCGTTTAGGTTATTTACCATTTTTAGTGTAGAACTTTCCAATAAAAACGTTGTTTTCAGTTTTCTGTTGTTGTGTTTTTTTTATCTCTTATTAGGAGATACTCACTACTAATTAAGAGTTAACTATCACCACAGTTCTACTAAAATTTGCCAAATGGAAATTTTACTTTATGTAAGTGGAATGAAAAGTGTACAATAAAATTTGTTACATATTTGCATAAGCTTAGAATACTATGACAGAAACATCTTTTAAAGCGGAAAGAGATGGAGTTGGGGTTTGAAACCTCGTTCGCTAGATATCTGCCCTTAATATTGAAAATGTAGCATGATGTAATAATATTTTTCATTGTGTTAGTATTATTTAAGCTTAACTCATACAAACAATATTCAATGGTAATTCACTAAACAATATTTTCACCATTCATTTTGTTTTCAAAATTTACATAGAATCATTGATTGAAAAACAGGTTAATTTAGTAACTTCTCAAACTTCTTTATGTTTTGGCTTTTGAGCTGCTTGTGCTTGAGACATGAAAAAAACGGACGTTCTTTGTGAAAAAGAAACTGGCGGTATTTTCTTGCCTGAATATTAGTACTCGATTCACTGAATATAAAACATCGGTAGGTTAGTCAAGTGTTGAAATATCTGGACAAAAGTACATGAAAATTGCAGACTCGGATTGATTGAGTCTGTACATGAGGGATAATGAAAAAGTGCAACATCCCCATTACCACTCAAGCCGGCATAATGGATGAAACTTTATCATTATCCCTCATGTACAGATTTATATCAAACCGAGCCTGCGATTTGAATGTAATTTTGCAGATTTTGATGTTTCTCATGGAGCATGAGATATTTGATATTTATACCTCACAAAAGCAAGTGTCACGTGCCGTGTGACAGCAGTAAAAGTTTCCCTGTACTTCATTTCAGTGCTGTTACATTTTTCTGGTCCTTCAGGATCATTGATTACAGCTCAAGCCAGCGCTAGGAGGTGTGTTTTAAACTTTATTTTACCCTCATGTACAGGCTCATGTTTTGAACAGGTCTGCAACTTTCATGTTATTTTGCTGACTTTCATGCTTCCGAGGGATCAAATTTTCCAGATATATATGTTAATTTACTGTGGTTAATACATGATTTTTCATGTACTTTAACTAGTCATTTGTACATGTAATGTGTACGCAATAAATGAATACAGGTAGGTAATGGTCTTACCATTAGCATGCCCTGAAACAATTTATAATAACGTTTGATAAGCGTAAAGACATTAATATATAACTTTGTACATGTTTCTTGTATACAAAATATTGCTGTCAAAAATAGGACAAGGCATTTAAAACCCGACACAAATTGATTTTGATATATGAAGCATTATTCGCTCCAGTATTCCCCACTTGAATACTGTTTTCTTACTCTAAGGATATGTTGCCTGTTTTATTTATTCGACTGCGAAGCAGCCGAGTCAATAGGAATTTGAATTAGACGCATGATTTATTGCGGAATGATACGCTTTACTTTGCGTCAATAAAAAAACAAAAATGTATGAAAACATTCACATTCATTGGACCAATTTAAAATTTTTTGCTTTGTTGCAAATATTTTTATTTACATTTTCCTCAAATGGAAATACAATTTTCTTATATTGGTGATGCATTGGATTTGTGTGTATTTCTAGCACGACACAATGACATTTTCGTGTCGTAATGCTTCCCCTTTAATTTCAACATTAGTACTGCGCAAATCTAATCAGACATTCATCTGCGTAGCATTTTTTTGTTATACTTAAACACCATTCTTTCGCAGCCATTTTACGCGTGCGTAAAAACATCGCTTGTTTCACTTTTGACAGCCTATCTGTGATATGCAGGCTTCATAACTTCTGAACCCTTTTCAAAATTCAATGTTATTTAAATTCACCTATTAGTTTTTCGTTTAGGTCACATGAATTGTACCAACAGTATGAACACATCTGCAGATCAACATTCGCCATTTTCATGTTAAATTCGTTAAAGCCGTTGCTTGGGTCGTAAACGGTAGCTTTTACATTCCAGTACTGTCCATGAACAGGCTCAATCAAACTTAAAACTTAGCCTGCAATATTTTTAATAAAAATGTATTTGATGTTCTTAAGAGATTCCGTATTTTCTCTTTTGAGACAGACGATCAGTCGTTTATTAGTGCTGCAAATTCATAGGGTAAAATGACACCGAAGTGGTCTATCTCAGCCAACAGCAAGTTTTATATACCAAATTGTTCGTCTGGGTCTCTAGTTTCTGGAATGAATATTCATTTGGTTCAAGTCCGATGCGTAGCTTAAAAATCCAAGATGGCGTCAAAGATGGCCGCCAAATCCCTAAATATTCTAGAATATTAATATTTGCTCATATTTGTTTCCGCTTTTGTATTTCAAGTGAAATTTTTGCACGTAAGATATCTTTTAAAGCGTTTTATACGAAGAGATTTAATTTTATTGGAGAAAACAGATTGCTTTTTGCTTTTTATACGTAAATAAGCAAAATAATGCTAAACATATGGGTTTTTGCTATGATACTCTTGTCTTAGCTTAAACAGAGAAATATCTAGTAATTATTTTGTTATTCCACTATTGTTATATATTTATGAGAGTAAATGCTTTAATGCATTCATATCATATCTTAAGAAATCTTTCTTTGTAATTATGCAGTAAGACATATAAAATGAGATGCGGTACATTAAAATAGTTTTTCAATGTAAGGTTGTAACTGGTACTAATTTGTTCCATCAATTATTTCCCCAAATTTTGTGTTTTCTGTCAAATTATAGCTTCTTTAGTGCAGACCATGTAACTGACTAACATAATAAACCAGGAATATGATAATTTGCTTCTGGTTATTTAATGAATTATTGTTCAAATCGTACCCACCCACTAATGAATAAAAATCTAGAGAAACTCTGACCCCTCGATTATACTGATTATATGGAATGACAATATTTACGTAAGTTAATAAACACAAAGTGATTTTCAAAGTATGATACTATTACATGTATCCTGCCAGATCTAAAAATCTGTTCAAAAATGTGTTAACAATTTAATAAGCATGATTTTATTGTAAGTTCACCTTAGGATTTGAAAAGTACAATGTATGCAAAACAACCTCTGTTCATTTATTTATATGTTACACACCTTTTTATGTCAAATGAAATGTAATTTATTTTTCAAAGTTTCTTAAATTGACAAAACACTCATTTAAAAAGTTTGATATTTTGATCATCGGTTTCATGAAACATGCATAGTAGTCGGGTAAAACATAATGTTTATATGAAAATCATTCAGCTTGGGATTATAATTGTGTTTGTGTTATTTAAATTCCTTCTAATTGACCTTTTTAGATTTGTGTGGTTCTAGTATTTCTTTTAAATAGTGTATAACAACCCTTTGGATAAATAGTGTATAATAACCCATTGGATATGTTACCAGCTTTTAAAGATTATATTTTGATTTGATCCCGTTTTATAAATCCATTTTATTTAGTATTTCCCATTGTTCTCTATTTCTTGTGGACAATATGTTGTATCTCGTGAAATTGCACAAATATTTAACATTGAAGATACCATGATCACTTTCGAATGAATACATCTATGGACGTGTCTTCACTTCCTTTAAGTGTACCAGTTTATGTAAAATTGAGAATTCTGCTTAAGCCGGTGCTAGGGTGTGTAGATGGTAACTTGCAATTACCACTACCGGTATGTTCCTATATGACGACACAGTGTAAATAAAATAAATCCCCGCCAAGTAAAATTCTAACAATTGTTATGGTTACATTACACGAAATAAATAAAAAAATATATGATCTTGTAAATATGTACATATAATTAAGGTACAACCTAATTACCATAACCAAAGTATTCCATGCTTTAAAGGAAGGCAGAGCAACAAGAACATCACTTACCAAGACATAAGACGAAATTAAAACAATTAAGAACTCACAAAACGCCAAAATATAATGTTGCAGGCTCGGTTTGATTGAGCCTGTTCATGAACGGCACTGTCAAGTGCAAACTACAGTACACGCCCCCTAGCACCGAATGAAGCAGAATTCAACTTTTAATCATATAGATAGATAGATAGATAGATTTATTTCGGCATAAAGGTAAACATGTTACATGATAAACAAATAAAATATAGATTAAAACAATAAAAGCGGCGTATGGTCCCAAGTACAAGAATGTGTGTGCCCTAAACAAGAAAACAATGAGCGTAACTAATTAAATAGAATTTTGAAAAGGGATCAGAGGTTATGAAGCCTGCATGCCACAGATAAGCTGTCAGCTCCACATATATCAGGCCTGCTTATACCTAGACGTAAAAAAGTTTTTAAAGTACAATTAAATTCTAAATATATCTGATTTACAACGACAGGACATTGTAAAATATTTACATAATTTATGATATCGATAGCCAGTAATAAATAAATTGCGTTCATTAGAATCATCCACACGACAGCAGGCCCAGGCAAATCTAATTAACCTAGAAATATATATACCCAATATGATGTTGCATGAAGTACTTGTGAACAGTTAACAATGTTACATGTATTTAAAAAAAAACAATTATCATAGATTTTAGTCACTGTGTTATTGTTAATGATAGAAATGTTTAAATTTGAAAATATTAAGAGTTTGTTATAATCATTTTACGTTCACTTGGATATACAAATGTATTTAAGATTTCACTTGATCAAATTTGATTATTCATGTGAAGGATATTATATAGGTATCGGTAAGTGCTATTTAATGCAACGTATAGCCTTCGGTTGTGAAATAGTAGAGAGACTTAACATATAATCCCTCTAGTAACAATACAAAATTAAATATAAAGTAATCTAACATGTCATTGGCATTATGATTGTGAAAATCAGGAAAAGAGAAGATCCTTTGAGAGCAATTAAACATGGCAAAGTTGATAATTCAAACTATGTTTGATGGGGTCTGTTCATGAGAGACCATATATCACGTCTCTTAGTACCGACTAAGTAGTACCCAATCCTCAACTATAAAAGTTTTGCAATTAATGATCCCCAAGGACCTAGTCGTCCAGATAGCTCAATAGGTAGAGCGTTGGACTGTGAATCGGGCAACCAGTGTTTGATTCCCGGACGGGGCAGGTCACTTTCGTTGTAATTGATCATGAAATAGTTTCTACGGTTATTCGTACTGCTGTTCTGCTATGTAAAGAAGTTTCAGTTCCTTGCAAAAGTGAGGGCAACTAGTACTGGTAAACTGCTTCACAGCCTGTCCAGGAACGATTCGGTGGCTGAACTACATGTATGCTCTGGTAAATTCAATATAGTTTCTGCCGTGATCCGGATTGAAAACTACCGACACAAACACCACCATCCCGAAGGACCTATTAATATCACACTGTTAACCTGCAGACTCGGTTTGATTGAGCCTGTTCATGGACGGTACTGGAAAGTGCAAATTTCTCTACGCCCCCCCCCCCCGCAGCACATATTATATATATATATTACTATCAAGTACCCGCCAGGGAAAATATTAGCTATTTTCGTCCAATTGAAAGCTCTTTGTAATTCCTCCCATGAAGTTAACAACAAACTTGAAACAAAATGCTCAAAATCATACACAGGAGCTGTCAGTAGGACAACATGCTCGACTATTCTCAGTGCTTGATAGTAAAAAAAATGGGACAAAATATTGTTAAAAAAGCTTGGTACAGTGACCTCCTCTGTACACAGGTTGAGATTATGATGGTGAACAAGTGTGCAAGGTCTCAAAGCGATTTGTCGATGGAATTCTGAAATTATCTGAGGTGGTAATGTCAATTCAAAATTGAAAAAAGGGGCACAATTCTGTCAAAATGCTTGATAGACCTCTTCCAGTGCTCAAGTGGAGGGCATGATGGTAAACATGTGTGCAAGTTTCAAAGCCATATGTCAATGGACTTTGAGATGGTATGCAAACTTTAACGCCGACGCTCGGGCGACTCGGATAGTTGTCCTTAACCATCAAACAGTTGAGCTAAAAAGAAACTGCCCTCATAATATATATTTTCAATTCACTCAATATATATATTTTATATATATATATTGAATATTTTATTCATAATTAAGATCCAGTCTAGCAGAAAATTCTCTTGCTGTAAACTGAATAACCTACCTATTTTAAATGTTCTAGTAAATTACATTTTACATCTTAATATATTTATTATATCCGTCACCAATAATGACAAAACTTCAAATATGGTTCAATTGTAGATTATCAATGCCT
Organism: Ruditapes philippinarum; assembly: GCF_026571515.1. NCBI lineage: Eukaryota > Metazoa > Mollusca > Bivalvia > Venerida > Veneridae > Ruditapes > Ruditapes philippinarum. The sequence goes on along the minus strand of NW_026866974.1, from coordinate 1,003 downwards.
TTAAACAAGAGCTGCTTGCCAGACAGCACGTTCGAATATTTAAAATCAACAGCCTGCATAATAAAGAAATTCTCTTATTCATAAAGTAGTATAACTCTTTGAAATAAAAACATGTTAGAGGGAAGTAACCTACAATAATGATCTCAAAGATGTTATTAGTTTCAAGTGCATTGCCTCAATGGTTGTGGAGATAAATCTTGTCCGAGAAATTCTGTAAGTTAATAAATATATATTATTATTTCCTAATAAATGCTTAGCTTATGATTCTTGAACAGTGGACCTACAAGTATAATCAAAATCACATTTGAAGACTAACAATGAATGTTTATGGCTAAGAGAGATACAAACTTGCAAACAAATCCTTAACAAAAGGCTAGCACAAGGTCTACGCAAATACCGAATTGCATGTCAGTAAATTAGTTCCTTATTGTGTGCATAAAAACAAATAAAAGAGATTATTCCAACATTTTAGACACACATGCAGGGCATTTTCTATGAAAGAGATAAGATGTCTCATCACTAACCAATTAAATAAAATTGTTTGTTTTTTAATATCACTATTATAAAATAAAACGAAAAAGTATTTAATTTAAAGTTGACTCTCCGTTCGTAATACCCCACCCACTTTGTATATGAATTTAGATCAATAACACACATTTATGGCATAGTTCGCTTGTTCTAACTTATTCTAAATATTTGTAGATATAGTTTTAAAGCTGTATTAAACGAAATCATGAATGCTATTCAGTTTAAACAGGAATAAAACTAATAAGTTACACATATTCAGAAAAAGACACCCAGTTTGCAACATATTTTTTCTTCTTCGTTAAAATTAGGCGATGAAAACTAGAAAAAAGTCAATAAAGTCAAAATTTATAGCATGAGTAAGTTGAAAATAAGAAATTTTATGTAAAATTTCAATTGATTTACAAAACCGAAAAAAGGAAATAAGCCAACGTAAATATACAAGAATATTTAGGGATTTGGCGGCCATCTTTGACGC